>NW_027497878.1:0-151264 GCF_021521415.1 Bidens hawaiensis
GAAATAAGTTAAAAGTTGTTATTTTAAGAAAATATTAACAAAAATGAAAAATAATATATTTTTGTGAAATAACTTCTAAAACTTAACTAATATATATGTAACAAGTGTTTTCCAAGATTTAAAAGATATTTTCTATACAAAAAGTCGAACGGTTTGTTTTTAAACGCAAAACCAACAAGATCAATTTAAAAAATAATAAATTAATATTTTCGTAAAACTTTTCAGCAACTGAAACTTTAATATTTATTATATTTATATATTTTCTTTATTTATTATTTACTTTAGTTATTAAGACAATAGTTAACGAAACCCGAACAATACTTACTCGTTAACTTAATAGGAATTTACCTGCTTATGTGCTTGTGTGGACATTAGACTAGGGTTAACAAATAAAAGACTTTTATAAACTAAAACTCAAACCAAGTTTTATTAACAAAACGAGTACTAATATTGGACACGCAAATTTTGGAACGAAAATCTTCAAGCCGTGAGTTTCTCTATCGACCACTCGTTTTAGAAATGTTTTTATGTGTTTAGGGGGGAAAGTATGTTCTTTCTACTGATTTTTATTGAAACTTTTATAAAGCATTTTATTTTACACAAACAGTGTAAAAAGTGGGATGACTCAACAATTGATTAAATAATTGTTACCGAATTAATAAAGGCAAAAAATATTAGTAGATCTATTGGGGTGACCCCCCCCCCCCACACCCCCACTTCCAATCGCGTTGGGTTAAAAGTGTGAATATTTTAAGTATGATAGGTATCAAGTTATCAATTTTGATAGTCATACACTTGTTATATTCCTTGCTAGTTTACAACAGTACGATTTGTTAAAAGATAAAATGCTATGTTTTATTATAAGTTTTAAAGATATAATTACCATGTTAAAAGAACGGTAAAAAAAATATTTACTATCGTTGCTTATGGTAATAGATGATAAAAAGAATGGTCGTTGAACCATTGTAGGTAAGAATTTATATGTACTCGTTTAATATATTTCTTGATAAGTTGATATAATATTGTTTATTATGATTTTTATGATGACTTGAATAGAAAGTTCGATTGTGTTATTTCCATTATAATATACATATATATATATATATATATATATATATATATATATATATATATATATATATTATTTTCAATAAAGATAACTCACCAACATTTGTGCTGACGTTTATTTTAATATACTTTTCAGGTAAGTGATGCCTTCGAGAGGACAAGGAAAAGAGAGCATTGGATTTGTGTTTAAATATTGTAGAAACCGGGATTTTAATAAACCGTGCAGTAGCACGTGTAAAACTTTGTCATTTAATAAATATTTTTATTAAATAAAAGTTAAACATTTATTGATAAATATTTTTCTCTATTATAATTGGCTGTCGGCATATATCACGACCCGAACGACTTAGTTAACGTCTTCTACTGCCTTGATTAAGGTTTTCGGAGTGTGACACATTACACGTGGCAACGCACGGGTTATAAACCTTGTTTATATTAATAAGTATAATATTAAAAATAGTGATGATACTAGCAATAATAGAATAACTATATATTTATAGTTATAATAGTAATAAAAAGATAATTCCAATAATAAAATTGAAAAATAACTGAAATGGATATTTACAAATTACAAGAAACATTGTCATTTCTTATGTTACAGTCACATAAATACACTTGAAAACAATATTTCATCAGATGATTCAACCATTAGGGCACCACCAAGTTCACAAGCTTCTTTAACACCCTCAATAGTAAGTACATCAAAACCCAAAGTAAATGCACCAACTTTAAGCCCCAATTTCAAGAAAGCCACTCTGAGAGTAACCGCACCATACCAGCTAGTGAGCCACAAATGAATGAAGTTTCTTTAGTGAAAATAGTTCACACCATACCAGCTAGTGACCAATCATGAGCCACAAATGAATGAAGTTTCTTTAGTGAAAATAGTTCACACCATACCAGCTAGTGACCAATCATGAACCTGGGTATGCCGTATTTTAGTCGTGTGGTATGGTGTCATGAATCCACACTTCTAAAACACAATTACCATTCCAACCATCGGATTTTGCATAAGCATGAAATTTATCATTTCTATCGGCCATTGAAGTCATAGCAGGAAGTGAAATAGCCACCCATATCACTTTTATCATTTTTATCCACACTTCTAAGTTCTAACCCCTTTTAGTACAAAAAAATTTTCTCGATCACACACTGATCTAACTCGTTCTATGAGGCGAGTAATACCCGAAACCCGACATAAATGGGACGGGTTTTACCTGACCCATTAGGGTTTGGGTCGGGTTTGTGATTAGTTTTGAAATTCTTCGTGGGTTTGGGACGGGTTTGGGATTTCTAATATACCCGATTACCCGATAACATAAACCCATTTACCCGATTATATACCTGATGTACCCGATAACGCTTATTATATATATATACACTATATTCCAAATATATTATTTGTCGGAACTTGTTTATGTCAATTATTTGAAACATTTTATATTTATAGTAACCATCTTTGTAATCGATTAGTTATATTTTGTCAAAACCAGGTAGAAACCTAGCGGGTTTGAGTCGGGTATACCCGACGGGTATTTTATCAAAACCCGATAAGAAACCCGAAACCCGATGGGAAAACCCGAAACCCGACGGATAATTACGCAATTAAAACCTGACGGGTTTGGAACGGACTTTCATAACCGGGTATGGGTTTGGGAATACCTAAACCCGACCCATTGCCATCCCCACACCCATATCAACCCCTTTTTTTAGAAATGATCCATGTTAACCCATTTTTAAGCTAGAAGGTCAATATTTCCATGCAAACTCGTAAGTCAAGCTAACCATATAGCATGGCTCCGACTATCCAGACATAACCTTACACCAATAAGATGTATAGATAGATGCGAACTTATGTAAGTCAGGGAATATGAAACATGTGCTTTTATAGAGTATAGACCTATATGAATTATATAGATCAATACGACTGATTTTTTTATAATTTTTTTTGTTATCTAATCGTTTAGTGTAAGGATATACGATTGTTCTTACTTTTAATTTTTATTTTGTTGGTTGCATAAATTTGTAATTTTTAATACGAGTCGTGTAACCAAAAAAAAAGCCATTAATATAATGAACATAATTAAAGATAAACATTACATAAAAATATTAAATTAATATCTAACAGCCCGTGCATAGACATGTTTAATGCTCGAATGTTGTATCTTCTTAAAAATATGGATACCCGCTTTTCATAAAATGTCATGTTGATTAAGCATATATTATATGTCAAAACATGTATACACTACTTGGAACTTGAGAACACTTTCTTAATGAGTCCTAGGCATACTGAGTACATGCTAAACAAGCATGATAAATCAAGCAAACATGCATTGATCATTTGTTAGAGAGATTCACTCCCACATGAACGTCCTCACATCAAGATCACAACATTTACAAAAACCAATATTTAGGTTTTTAACCGAAGATATGATTTTGCAAATAAATATACCAATAACACACTTCATTTATTTACTAATAAAAGGTTTGTATGTTGGTGACGATGATTCTTATAATTGCGCATGTGATCACATAGAGTCTCAGACTATGATTTGAGGGGTTTGTTCGGTAAAGATTTATGAATACAACAAAGGTGATGATGTGTGTAATTGACTTATAGGTCGGTAGATCTAAAATAATATGTAACAAAGAGGAGACATAATGTCTCCCGTGCTCTTGCTCTCCCGAGCCTCGGGTCTTGATAGAAGTCTAGAACTGGGTGGTGCCCTTGCTCTCCCGTGTTCCTTCTCTCGCTCCTTTGTTCCTTCCCTCATTCAGGACATGTCTTTTGCTCATCATTCATCTCCATCTCAGACACACCATATCCACCCATTCATTTTTTTCTTGTTTACCATATCGTCCCTCCTCCACTTATCCTCTATAAAGAACGATAGAGAAAATGTTGCATGAATAGGATCCGAAGAGGGAAATGAGCATACGAAGAAAAAAGATTTATCGACAGTTTGACCCCAGTATCATATAAGTTAATTTATCTGTGTATTATGCATATTGATGTAAATATAGAATGTATCTAAAATCACTCTTTTAACGA
Source organism: Bidens hawaiensis (assembly GCF_021521415.1). Classification (NCBI taxonomy): domain Eukaryota; kingdom Viridiplantae; phylum Streptophyta; class Magnoliopsida; order Asterales; family Asteraceae; genus Bidens; species Bidens hawaiensis. The sequence continues at coordinate 4,121 of NW_027497878.1, forward strand.
CAAAATAGGACCGAGAGCCGTCCATGGAACCAACCTGGTATTTAGCCGTTTTTTGTTTGAACCGATCAGTTATTGGTTGGACTGGTGAACATGTTCGATGATTGGACTGAATTTTCAAAAACAATTTTTTTTCCTTCGAAAACCATATTTTACAAGTCTTTAAGTACTCTACTAAATAAATATTGATGTTTGGTATCTCAAAGCCTTTATTGGGTCACGTAGCGATATTAGCACGTGCCACCCCCATCCGATATTAAATATGGTATTGCTTTAAATATGTAAAAAAATGCTTTATTTGCGGTCCCGTAACAAACGTAATCTACTGAGCATCGACTCGTTTTTCCAACGCCCGAGTTTTACTTGCCGAATAAACATTGTTTTAAACATGTTATCTATATGTATCATAAGCTATGCTGGTATTGTGCGCGTTTACTAATTTAACTTTAGATTTAGTGTCAAACTGTCAATACTATAAAGAAGTTAACTAATATCAACCGACTTCGTGTCGCCATAATCATAACTTGTATTTGTTTTCTTTAATATGTTAATTTATTTTAAGTTATATGAGTGTGAGTGTTATTTTATGTGTGATAACGAAATCAACCATTCAACCCTTACCAATCAAATGCATGATGGTGTTTAGTAAATAACCCCTAGTGGATATGATAATATGAACGATTAAGACATCCTATTCTTGTTCATCCGATCCTTTTGACTTTTTAACTCGGTGGATATCCTTACAGGTAAAAAAATACTCTCAACAATTGTGTTTTTGTGCCAATTTTATTATTGCCATGCTTTAGCCAATCATGTTAGAAATCGAGTTGGAGCTGGTTTCGACCTCAATTCTAATTCATCATACTTTTTTTTTCTTTTTCAATTTGAAATTGAGAAAGTGATAAACAGGATTATAAGCTTTTTGGATTGATTCTGCTTTCAATGATAAACAGGATTATAAGCTTTTGAAATTAGTGTCGTTTACTTACTACTTTTTTCTGAGCCGGTCTTGTGTTTGTTTTTTTTAAAGATGTTAATCTTTTTAGCATAAGCCATGCTAGTTCTGAACTGCTTTGTGCGTTTACAGTTTTATTTATGGATTATATCCCGGGACCATGACAATAGTAACCGATACCTACCAAATGTGTGTCGCTACAATGCGTTAACGCAACGGGTTCTGTACACTAGTTGCTATTAAAAACTGCTCATACAACAGGAAAAATCCACCAACTATCAAGAAAGTGAGCCATGATTAAACTCTTTGATGCTCACGGTCACCTACAAGACCCGAGAATCTTCAACAAAGTCCCGAAGCTCATCGAAACCGCTCTAGAACACAACATACATCATTTTGCAGTCAATGGTATCTGTGAAAACGACTGGCATATAGTGAAGCAGATGAGTGGCACCTACCCGTGCATAATCCCATCATTCGGGCTCCACCCGTGGTTCATTGCAGACCGAACCACCAACTAGCTAATAACCTTACGTGAACTCTTGGACGCAAACCCTTCGGCTGCAGTAGGCGAGATCGGTTTAGACAAAGGCTCATACGGAGAGAAAACTGATTTTGCAGATCAAGTTCAAACATTTAGTGTGCAGCTTCAACTCGCTAAAGAACTTAAACGGCCAGCTTCGGTTCACTGTGTATGCGCGTTTGGTGAACTTATTGATATTATGAAATCTGTCGGCCCGTTTCCTGAGGGTGTAATCTTGCACTCGTATATAGGGTCTGCGGAGATGGTTCCTGAGTTTGTTAAACTTGGAGCGTATTTTTCGTTCTCGGGTCATCTTATGGGAATGGAGGAATCGAAGGTGAAGAAGATCCTGAAAGCGGTGCCTTTCGATAGGCTGTTATTGGAGACGGATGCTCCAGATGCGGTGCCAAAAGTGAGCGGGTCAGAATCCATTTTTTTGGTGGAAGAAGATGAAAATAATGGTGACCCGAAAAAGATGGTTAATCATCCAGCTAATATTCACTTTGTGTTGTCTTATGTTGCATCTTTGCTTGATTTGTCTAAAGAAGAATTTGCTGATCTAAGCTACAAAAATGCAGTGAGGTTGTTTTCTTATGAAGGATCTAAACTGCAACAAGGTTAGTTTATTACATTATTATATTATGTTTTTTATATATAGTATGCACTAGTTTTGCTTATCTTTTAGATGTTATTTTGGTGGCATTATTAGTGGAACATGCCTTTAACTTTCAAATTATGATTTCAAGAAAGTGTGACATTTACAAATTGATTCTAATTCGCATTTTCTTTGTTTATGATTTTGTACTAGATAATGAACCAACAACCAAACATGCTTATACCATGTAACATCCAGAAAACAAAACATTATTTTACTCATTTTTGATGATTTTTAACAAACAGATGTGGTAGGGTTGAAATTGAGCAAATATAAGCTTAAATTCACTATGACTAATGTTATGATTATTTAATATAATTTTTTATTTTCTCTAATGTCTATAGGTGTTGTGTTGAACTCTGTATTTTTATATTGTGTAAAATACATATGGATTTTGACTTTTCGGTGCCGAGGGTCTCTGGAAGCAACCTCTCTATTTTTTTCCCTACATCCCACACTCTCCCCAAAACCCTGCATATAGCATTGCTATTTGTGGGATTTTACTGGGTATGGTTATTGTTTTTGTAAGCTTAAATTCATCTTTTGATATATAAACATGACCTGGTGAATATACCAATAGGTGCATACATTTAGTTTTTTCAAAGTTACTATACAGTCAAATTGCCTGTTTTAAGCTAGATTAAATGTGTTTATATGTCTCAAATTTCAGTTTGGCAAATACAAATGGTAATGTGCTTAATACATTATACACTACATCGTGTCTGATAAAATGCTTTGCAAAAATTATGAATCGACACCGTCTATGTTTTCGTATATATTTAAACTTTCAGGTAATTCATTAACAAGCGATAAAGAGGAGTAATGAGCTTGTGAACAATGACTTTATTGTTTATAGTTATGTAATATAGCTGCAATATCGTGAGTTTTTAGTTATGTAAAATAGCTGCATTATCTTTAATTTATAGTTATGTAATATAGCTGCGTGCTTGTACACAAACACCATCAAATTTGTCATGTTAACCTTATTAAATTTGTCTTTCCTTGTGTTACTAGTGTTTTGAAAAACTCAGTATTAATTTTGAGAAATGTTGCAATGGACTCCATAATAATTATTTGTTATAAAACGGGTAGCACAAAACCATACCATCAAATAAAACTACTAGCTTGTTAGAAACTCATGAAAACCAATTTCAAGTCCCAACCGATTAACCTTTTTTCCTTTTCTTTTCAATTTTCTTAATTAGAATGTAAATCATGTAAATGGCTAGTTTTTCTAGTTTCTTAACTGGAATGTTAATCATGTAAATGATTACTTGTTATGAAGAAGTTTTTGCAACGAAATGGGTTAAAGCTATATGTAATGATGTACGGGTAAAAGAATGTGTTCTAAGTGTTTGATATTGTGCGTTTTGATTGTTTATGTATAACGAACACGAGTACTTTGAGTGGTTTATTTGTTGCAAGTGTTTGGAGCTTAAAGGAACTAATTTGGAGCTCTTAGAGTGGGGAGGAATCGAGTTTGGGAAGAAAGGAAGCAACAGGGGGGCTCAAAACGGTGAAAAAGATTTAAGAAAATGAAAATTTATAATAGTTGGTACTGTAGCAACCGTGGTCTACGGGTACCAGACCGTAGCCTACGGGTTTGGCTGAGCTTATGATGACCGTAAGGCAGAACATGAAGGCTGTAGCCTACGGCTCCGCCGTAAGCTACGGTGACCAGGCCGTAGGCTACGGCCTGGTCTGACGGGATCCTTGGTTTTGGCTTGTTTTTTTTTTCCATATTCAAAGAGAAAAAACCCTAACATCGATATTCATTCATACCCTAGCCGCCAAAGACGATTTTGGGGCAATTCTCCACCATCATAACACCTTCCAATCATCATAATCATCGACGTTATCATATGTTCAACAATCGCTGAAACTATTCAAGATCAAGATGCAAGGCTAAACCGCTTGTGACCATCTCCGGTAGTAGGGTTGTTTTTGTAAGTAAGACTTTTTGTATTTGAATCTTTACATTGGAACTAGAGTTGATCAATCATTCGGTTGATTTACCTTTTATATTTGTTTATGCATTCAACAGTTTTTCGTAATTTAATGTTTTGTGATTTTATCAGTTATTGATTTGTGGTCATCAACTTTTAGAAATAAGTTCTTAGAGTCATTGAGCTGTTTATCTTTAGCCATTAAATTACTTACATTTTTCAAACCCTAAAACTGGTAATCAATTATGTTATTATTCAACCAAGGCAATTGTTCGGGTATAGTCCTGATAATCAGCAATGTCAAATATATAGTCTTTTGATTATAGGTGTAATTAAAAAAGTTTTCCTAATAGGTTTAATGGGTCTAGTCTGCTTCACAACCTGAAACCTGGAGTTTGGTTACTTTTCTCAAATTGTTTACAACCAAATCCTTATTTAATCTGCTTGACATCGTTTGTCCACCCTAGTATAATTAATTTAAAAACATTAAACTTGATTAGCATTTTCTACTGATTCCCTGTGGATTTGACATCTTACTTGCACTTGCTAGAAAAAGTATTTTATAAATGTTTTTGATTGACCTTTCGACATCGATCATGTAACACGACAACCAAACACCATTCCACACAACTACATGAGTTAAGACTAATAATAAATCATGGAATCCAAGATGTTTTGGACAAAAGAAAGAAGAAAACTAATAAATTCTTGGACGTTGGAGTTTGTTTGGCATGTGTTAATAAAATGTATGAGGGAATAAAATGGACAATGGAATGAAATGAATAATTACTTTGTGTAGTTTGGTAGACAATAAAACACGAATGAAATAAAAATGACAAGTGTACCGCTGCCTCAACATTAAGAAAGTTAAACCAAAGTAAAAAAGTGGTAAAGATGACGGTTGTGGTGTTGAGGGTGGCGGCAACAAGGATTACGGTGATGGTGGTGTCGAGAAAATCAGGTGAAAGAGGTAATTGGATGAGAAAAAAAGAGGGGCGTACGAATGAATGAGTTTGATTTTTTTAGAGAGAATAAGATCCGTTGTGTAATACGTGATTTTATTTAATTGACCAGCCAAACACTTTTTTTCTCGTTTTTAAATAATCATTCAATTTTGCTTACCATTCATGCATACAAAAAATACCTTGATGTTTTATTATTGAACATATTAAGAGTTAAGATGAAAAACTATCAAAAGAGGTAATCTCCACAAAAAATTGTTTTAGACAGCTAATGTGAAACAATAAGTTTGAGACTGTAAGCCCATGAAAAATCATCAGCCTTCACCCCATATGTCAATTTGACGAAGCTTTTCGTCCACGACTGTGATTGTTCATATCAATTTAAATATAATATAACTAGCTTTAGAATCCGCGTGATTCACGGGAAGCTTAAAATAAATATAACTAAATTATAAATATTAAATGATTAAAGAGAAAATTACCGTTTGCCTCCCTGGAATATATCATCGCGAGATGGATTGACCATTGAAAAAGAATTTGCGCATGTTGTACCATTGGATGTTTCTCAGGCGGGTTTTTTGACTCCTACCGTTAGTTGACCGTCAGTTGATTGTTGGTTGGCAAGGGTATTTTAGTAATCTTATTTTAATAAATAATAAATATAATAATAATAGTAATAATATGTTAATAATAATAACAACAACAACAACAACAATAATATTAACAGTAATAGTCATCATCATCATTTGGCTCTTAATCATCATCATCATCATCATCGTCATCATCATCATCATCATCAAGCTGCTCACCATCATCCCCTATTGCACCTCCACCCTCGTCGTACCTGTAACATCCCGTTTTCTCGTTTCGATTAATAAAATAAAATATGAGTTATTATGAGTCGGTCTTGTGTTGGGTTAATTAATATGGGTAATGGACTTGGGTTAATAAGGAAGGGAGAAATACCATGGGCTTAAGCCCATGACCCATGATATATAAACCTTAATTTACCCATTATCCATTCATTTCCACTCATTCCATACACCATCAAAAACACACACTTAAGCTCCCTCTCATCTCTCTCTTTCTCTAAACCGAAACCAAGAAGAAGAATCGATTCCCGACCCGAGGTAATGATAGTATAATATTGTATGGATCCAAACCCGCTAGATCTAGTCGCGAAACGACGAGTCAACACCCTAAATCGTTAAAGTCACGAGATCTGGATGGAATCGGGTATAAACTGATCAAAAGATGAGCTTAGGGGTCGCCCTAGCTCAAATCTGGATTGAACGGGACGGAAAACGGTGAAAAACGATGGAAAATGAGTGAGATCTCGCTTTTCCGGCAAGATCCCGGTTTTCCGTCGATGACGGCGCCGGAAAATGGCGTACGAGGAATGTCAAAATGTCAGGGAATGTCTCTGACCTAACCCTAATTTGTTAACGGAAGAATAACGAATTAGCATCAGTTCGTTATGCCCATTCGTTAAGGAAAAATAACAAATTAGCAGCAGTTCGTTACAGAGAGATAACGAATGAACTCTCAATCGTTAGAAGGTTCATTCGTCATAGAGGGTCATTCGTTAAAAAGACCAGTTCGTTATAAAGGCCAGTTCGTTATAAAGACCATTTCGTTATAAAGGCCAGCTCGTTATAAAGACCAGTTCGTTATAAGGACCACTTCGTTATGAGGGTCAATTCGTTATAAGTTAAGGAGTAACGAATGAACCTCATTCGTTAGCGAACTGGATAACGAATTAAGTTTGAAAGAATGACTGAAAGGTCCCTGGACTTAGAAAAAAATGGATTAATTACAAAGGAGCCCTCTAACTTTATGAGTTAACAGATAAAATAATAATTAAGAATTCTAGTGAAAAATGTGTTAAGACAGTTAATAGAAATAAAATTTTTCCAAGCTGACCTGGCGGCTCGACCCCAGCCAGGGACTCTGCCCCTTGGACCCTGCTAGGTGCTGCCGCCCCTAGAACCCTGCAGCCAGGGGCGCTGCCTCACGGACCCCTGTTCGCTGAGGGTTATCATTAAACTAGAAACACAATATGGGTCATGATAGTTAAATTGATACGTGTAATTGTTATACAGTTAGTCGCGCATAGCTAAAGAAATGAATAACTATTAACGGGTGAGTTTCTAGCCCCATTTCCTTGTTATGTTTCGGGGCTATGTGCATACTCAATGTGATTAGTTAATACACTTACCTTGACTGGTAAGTGTATGCATGGATGATATATGTGATAGATATTATAATGTGAATATGGATGAAAGCTTGTCGGTACATGAACGATCTTCGAATATTGCACGTATCGCCAAGGGAGGTAAGTGTTAGAATATGTAATTGTTTATGAATGAATGATAAAGCAGAGTATGTATGAAATTGTATGAATGTTAGTATGAAAGTATGGTAGAGCGAATGTAGGGAACAGACCCTAATAATATCTGCGAATGTAGGGAACAGACCCTAATAATATCTGCGAATCAAGGGAAAAGACCCTAATAATATCTGCGAATGTAGGGAACAGATCCTAATAATATCTGCGAATGAAGCGAACAGACCCTAATAATATCTGCGAAGGTTATAGGACGAAATGTATGTATATATGTATGTATGTATGTATGTATGAAAGTATGAAGAAAGGTAAAAAGCTAAGTATGTATATGTATCTTCGGATGCGTATGTATGCAAGTATGTGAATGTAGTGTATGTTACCTGTATTAACTAGAACTCACTCAGCGTAGCTGACTTTTAGTATGCACGCAGGTGAATAGATTGAAGTAGTTGGCTTGAGAAAAGGACACATGGCAGGATTGAAGGGACTGGCATCCAAAGAAGTTTTGTTATGTTGTTTTAAAAACCATTTATGTTTCGTATTAAAGACAAGTATCGAATGTTTGTAATGAAAGATTGAAGCTTTATTTATTCCGCGAAAGTTTTAATTAACTCTGATATTTAGAACTGTGTTTATAAGTAAATCCAATGCTAAAGTAGGGCACCGGTGTCGGGGCCTACAAGTTGGTATCAAAGCATAAGTTCGAGAGAATTAAGCATCCTTCATGCTTAGACTCGAACGGAGAATGAGATTTAAGTAAGAAAAGAAAGTAGATGCCGGTTCAAGATAGCCATATATCACTCAAGCAAGCTCAGTAAGGGTAAAGGTATGATTAAATAATGTATGATAATGTTAGCTTAATTGCTAAAGAAAGTATATGTGAATGTTAGGGATAGGATTAATTGATTATCAGATTGATCAACTGTTTAAAAGTAGAACTTAGCACAAATAGACTCATAAGGGGAAGTGTATAGGACACGGAAAGTAATGTGATCAGCTAATCACAGCCGGCCACTGTTATTACCTGTTAGCCTTAATATCCTTGTAATAAATAGTTCCTTGAGTGATAATGTTTGTGTTTCCTTATAGAATACAAATGGCTGGAGTAAGGAAGACCGTTGGAGGTCGTACGGGACGTCTTGGCAGGCCACGTATTGTCCGAGAACCTTCTGTAAGAACAGCCACTAACACCGGGGAAGAAGGAAGTGCAGCTGGTCGAAATCCGAGCAACAACGAAGAGTATCAACTTGACCCTGTTGTTCAAGCCGCCATTACTCAAGCTATAGCAGCTGCAGTGAAGAACTTGAATCCTGAAAAGTTTGCAGTAAGTCATGTAAGAACTGTTGAAAGGTCTAGCGACAATGGTAAGAAAGATTATGAATGAGAGAAAGGTGATTCAAGTGAAGTTCGATCCGTGAAGGTTGATGACAGAAAGAGTGGCCGAGACGGATGTAACTACAAGTCCTTCAAAGGTTGTGAACCGCCGAAGCTGGCTGGTTTAGGAGACGCAATCGCTACTCTCCGGTGGATAACCGCCATAGACAAGGTTATCCGAATTAGCGAGTGTCGTCCTGCCTAGCAGTGGGTTATGCCAACTAATCGTTCGGAGATGAAGCTATGTACTGGTGGGAGTCGGTGGAGCAGATAAGGACTCGAGAAGAAGTCAAGGCAATGAGATGGGATGACCTAAGGGAGTTAGTGATGAGAAGGTTCTGTGCTGATTCCGAGATTGAAAGGGCTGAGATGAAGTTTCTAAACTTGAAGGCGGGTAAGATGACACACCACGAGTACACTACTGAATTCAATCGCATGTCCATATTGGTGCCTGACATGGTGAATACTGAAGCTAAAAGGAACAATTGCTACATAAGAGTATTGCCCCAGAACGTCCGCACTTCGGTCAAGACAAGTAAACATGCTACCTTTGACTCTGCTGTCGAACTTGCAGAGCTGGTTTGTGATGATTTGGCTGTGGATGAGGTGGTGGTGGAAGATAAGAAAGAGAAGAAATGGGTTGTTCCTCCTAAACGACCCGGTACTCAATCATGGAACCCTAAAGATAAGAGACAGAAAGTGTGAGAGAAGAGGTCGTGCAAGACTTGTGGTAATATGCACACTGGTGAGTGCAAGTGGGGTACTGGTTCTGACGTGTGCCATAAATGTGGAAAGTCCCATGAAGGGGAGTGCAAGCTAGGGTCGAATGCTTGTTACAAATGTGGAAAGATGGGTCACTTTGCCCAGGATTGCCATGCAAAGCCCACGTGTTATAGGCGCAGGCAGACCGGTCTCCTAGCAAGGGCTTGCACTAGTTGTGAAGCTGGGGGAAGTGAGGAAAAGGATGCTGAACAAGTAAGGCCAAGGACTAGAGCCTACATGCTGACTTAGGAACAAGCTAAGCAGATCCCTGAGGTTGTTACAGGTACGTTTCTAGTGAACGGTATTTCTGCTTCAGTATTGTTTGATTCGGGTGTGAATAGAAGTTTTGTAGCTATGACATTTAGTAAGTAAGAAAAAATGAAATGTTGTCGTGTGCCTAAAACCTTTAAAGTAGAAACCACGAGTGAGACCTCAGTTAGAATAATAAGAATGGTTAAGGACTGTAAGATAGAATTAAAGGGACATGAGTTCCCTGTTACTTAGTATGTCATGACCTTAGGAGGGTTCGATGTGTTTTTGGGAAAGGATTGACTATCTAAGTTTGAGCCTCATATAGTGTGTAAGAGTAGATTGATAAGGTTAAGATCCTTGGATGGTGGTACAGTTACGTTTTATGGTGATAAAGAAAGTTCAGGGCTTAATGTCATTTCGATGATAAAAGCCGAAGGATTGTTAAGGCAAGGGTGCGGTGCTTACCTGGCGTCTGTTGTCAAAGCTACGGTCGAGGCGAAAGAAGTGAAATATGTTCCCGTTGTGTGCGACTATCCAGAAGTGTTCCCTGAGGACCTTCTGGGGTTGCCACCGGAGCGTGAGATAGAATTTGAAATAGACTTAATACCAAGAGCCCAGCCCGTCATGAAAGCACCTTACCGTCTGACACCGTCCGAGATGAAAGAATTGATGTCCCAACTACAATAACTCCTCGATAAAGGCTTTATAAGACTGAGTGTTTCCCCGTGGGTTGCACCGGTGTTGTTCGTTAAGAAGAAGGATGGAAGTATGAGAATGTGTATAGATTGCCGAGAGTTGAACAAGCTTACAGTGAAGAACAGATATCTGTTGCGATGGATCGATGATTTGTTTGATCAACTGCAAGGTTTGAGTTGGTTCTCACGAATAGACCTTAGATCAGGCTATCATCAGCTGAAGGTGAAAGAGGAAGATGTCTCTAAGACAGCGTTTCTAACACGGTATGGACACTACGAGTTCCTCGTGATGTCGTTCGGTCTAACGAATGCTCCTGCATCATTTATGGACATGATGAATAGGGTATGTCGGCCGATGTTAGATAAGTCAGTTATCATTTTCATTGATGATATACTGATTTATTCACGGAGAGAGTCTGATCATGCTAAGCACTTGAGAGAAATATTGGAGGTTTGAAGGAAGATAAGCTGTCAGCTAAGTTTTCAAAATGCGCATTCTGATTCCGAGAAGTGTAGTTTCTTGGTCACGTGATAAATCCTGAAGGGATTACCGTGGACCCAGCAAAGATTGAGGCGATAACAAACTGGAAGACTCCGCAAAACCCGACCGATATACGAAGTTTCTTAGGTTTGGCTGGCTATTACAGGAGATTCATCGAAGGCTTCTCTAAGATAGCTGCACCGTTGACCGGAATAACCCGAAAGACCGTAGTATTCAGTTGGGGTAAGTTTCAGGGGGGGAGGCTTTTGAGGAATTAAAGAAAAGACTCACACAGGCTCCAATCCTTGCTCTACCCGATGGTGACGAGGATTTGGTTGTTTGTACTAATGCCTCGCATCGTGGATTAGGTTGCGTGTTACTGCAACGAGGGAAGGTTATAGCTTATGCGTCTAGACAGTTGAAAGTTCACGAGAGTACTTATCCGATGCATGATTTAGAGCTAGCAGCAGTAGTGCATGCTCTAAAGATATGGAGACATTATTATATGGTACAAGGTGTACTATCTACACTGATCATAAGAGTTTGAAATATTTCTTTGAGTAGAAGGAACTGAATATGAGACAGAGACGATGGTTGGAGTTGATAAAGGACCATGACTGTGATATCAAATACCATCCTATTAAGGCTAATATGGTCGCTGACGCGCTAAGCCGTAAGAATGAAGAAGTCATTACAACCATAAGGTCGTATAAGTTAATTATTAACTCAGATCTCTTCGAAGAAATTGTCAAGAAGCAGTCTGAGGTTCTTGCAGATGAAGGGCTAAGGAAGAAGGAAAGAATTGTCGGACAACAAGACGAGCTGATGAAAACACTCATGGTGTTAAGATTAGATTTGACCGTATGTGGATTCCACGCCATGGAAATCTAAGAGGTTGTATCTTAGATGAAGCTCACAAGTCAAAATACTTGATTCATCCGGGATCCACCAAGATGTACCCAGATCTAAAGAGAGACTACTGGTGGCCAGGGATGAAGAATGATGTAGTAGATTATGTCAGTAAGTGCTTAACTTGCTTGCAAGTCGATGTGCTAGAAACAGTCAATTAAATATTAACTAAACTAAACAAGTAATAAAAACTAGACTCAACTACACAAAACACAGGCAAGTGAACCGTTCAATTGTACTAAAGCTAAGTAAGTCCGGAATATCGAACCCACAGGACTCTATAAATTACGTTAATTAGCTATTTAGACTCGACTTACGACACGACTACTTATTATTAATGTTTAAAGGGGGTTTTTTAAACTAAAATTAAACTAAGAAAGCAAATAAACAAGTCAACGAGAAATAAGCAATTAAACACAAGATCGAAACCAATCAGAGAAGGAATCTACCTAGGTAAGAATCCCATGTATCAACAATCATCAAGCAATGGAAAAATAACATGATATGGAAACTTATTTCTAAACGTATTCATCTAACAAACCCTAAAGGACCCTCAAATGCATCAAGTAAAATCCTAAAAAATGAATATTAGATTATTAAGCAATCAGTTGTATTGATTTCCTCACGGTTATCAAATAGGGTTAATTAATAGTATCTAAAGCAAGTAATCTTACGAAACACTAAGCCCTAGATAACTTGATAAGCTAAACACGACATCATGAACAAGGATCAACACAATAAGCAAGAATATTGTCACTAATCTATCCTAGCATGCAATTGACCAAGAGACATGAACAACTCCTCACCTTACAGCTATTGGAATTTAGCAGAACATTACCCTAACCAACTATAAACTAGTTTCTATGATCTAATGGGCTCATTCAATCACAATAATCAAAATACCAAGTAATGATTAAACATAAACCCTAAATCTAAAGAACAAAATCAAGAGATAAAAGATCTATGTGAAGCTATAATTAACAATCAATCAAGATAATAAACATTCATATGCATCATGAAAGCAAAATCATGTCTTTTACTATTAAAATAACGAAACCATAATCAAAAGATTAGTCCAAAGCAAAAAATCAAGTATCAAAACATGTTCATCAAACCTAGGTAGACATGAAATCTAGCCTAGAATCATTATTGAAAACAATCCTAAACAAGTCTTAAAAACAAAGAGGAAAGACATGACAAATAATGAACAAAGAACGAAAGTTAGAGCGATAAAACCCTTTGCAATTGATCCTTGAACACCCGTATGAAAGACTTCTTGATCCTCCTTGATTCCTAGCTTCAAAACACCTTTTATCTCTCAAAATCGGCTAGAATAAAGCATAGAATCGGCTAGGTTTGCAACCATATGTTTATATATCGAAAAACGGGCTTGGACTTGCAAAAACGGATGACCAGGGAGCTCTAGGCGCCGCGCGGCCCCCTTAGTCCTTGGGCTCCGCGCGGCGCGGCTTGCTCTAGGGAGGGCTCCAACGATTTTTTGTTAGTTCTTGTTATTTGTTGCTTGTTTATGTTAGATCTCTTCCTTGACTCTCAAGCAACGATAAGTAACTTCTAGAACTTCTTTTCTTTAACTTTCAAGCCATCATATACATGAAAACAAATCGGAACTCTAAGTGGAGTAATCATGTAATCAATAACGAGCAAAACGAACTTAAACTTCGCATGAAAAGATAGAAAGAATTAAGTTTAACATGCAAGACACCAAAAGATATAAAACACGTAAACATATAATAAACTTGACTCAAAACCTAAATTAATAAAAGATGAACTAAATACGAACTAAACCGAACTTGAAACATTAAAGAAATACAACTTTACAAGGGATTCGAGATGTATAAATAGATGTATATCACAAGTCAAAGCTGAACACCAAAAACCTTATGGGAGGATGCAGCCTTTAGAGATACCAGAATGGAAATGGGAACACGTCACCATGGATTTCAAAACTAAGCTATCCCGTACAGGTAAACAACATGATACCATTTGGGTGATTGCCGACCGTTTGACGAAAAGTGCTGACTTTTTGCCTATGCGAGAAGCCATCTCGTCAGAAACGTTAGCAAATGTGTTCATAAAAGACGTTGTGGCTACGCACGGAGTGCCGTTATTGATCGTGTATGATAGAGATACTCGCTTTATTTCAAGATTTTTGAAGAAATTCCACGAAGCTATGGGAACAAGATTGAACATCAGTACGACGTATCATCCTCAAACAAATGGGCAGTCTGAAAAGACTATCCAAACCCTTGAGGATATGCTACGTGCTTGTGTTTTAGACTTTGGAGGAAGTTGGGATGATCACCTACATCTGGCAAAGTTCTCCTATAACAACAGCTACCATTCAAGTATTGATATGCCACCGTTTGAGATGTTATACGGTAGACGTTGTAGAACCCCTGTGTGTTGGGGAGAGATTTGTCAGAAGGAGATTGGAAGTTTGGAAGTTGTGTAAGAAACCTTGTCAAGGTTCGATCAGGTCAAGCGAGAATGAAAGTTGCCCAAGACCGACAGAATTCATATGCTGATAAGCGACGACGACCAATTGAGTTCAACGTTGGTGACAATGTGATGCTCAAGGTCTGGCCCTGGAAGGGAATTATCATTTCAGGAAGAGAGGAAAGCTAAGTCCCAGGTACATTGGACCGTTTAAGATTGTTGAGCGTGTGGGTGAAGTAGCTTACAAGCTCGATTTACCCGAGGAGCTAGAAGGAATTCATCATACCTTTCATGCTTCACATATGAAGAAATGTCTAGCTTATGACACGTCACATGTGCCGTTAGTAGAAATTTAGGTTGATGAACAGTTTAACTATATCGAGCAGCCTGTAGAGATCGTTGACCGCAAGGAAAAGCAACTCCGTCCCAAGGCCATTCACTTGGTAAAGGTGATATGGAAGCATCGTAAAGTATCGGGTGCCACTTGGGAAGTTGAAGAAGAGATGCGCAAGTTTTATCCAGATTTGTTTCAGTAATAGTTAGGTTTCGGGAACGAAACCTCTTTAAGGAGGGAAGACTTGTAACATCCCGTTTTCTCGTTTCGGTTAATAAAATAAAATATGAGTTATTATGAGTTGGGCTTGTGTTGGGTTAATTAATATGGGTAATGAACTTGGGTTAATAAGGAAGGGAGAAAGACCATGGGCTTAATCCCATGTCCCATGATATATAAACCTTAATTTACCCATAATCCATTCATTTCCATTCATTCCATACACCATCAAAAACACACACTTAAGTTCCCTCTCATCTCTCTCTTTCTCTAAACCGAAACCAAGAAGAAGAATCGATTCCTGACCCGAGGTAATGATAATATGATATTGTATGGATCCAAACCCGCTGGATCTAGTGACGAAACGACGAGCCGACAACCAAACCCATTAAAGTCACGAGATCTGAATGGAATCGGGCATAAAGCGGTCAAAAGATGAGCTTAGGGGTCGCCCTAGCTCAGATCTGGATTGAATAGGACGAAAAACGGTGGAAAACGAGTGAGATCTTGCTTTTCCGGCGAGATCCCGGTTTTCCGGCGATGACGGCACCAGAAAACGGCGTACGAAAAGAACTACACAACTCACGATCTAGAGTTAGGTGCCATAATATTTGTTTTAAAAATATGGAGGCACTATCTCTATGGAGTAAGATTTATCGTGTATACCAATCACAAAAGTTTGAAACACATATTTGATCAAAAAGAACTCAATATGCGTCAACGACGCTGGATGGAAACTTTAAACGACTACGACTGCGAAATCGTTTATCACGAAGGTAAAGCCAACGTTGTGGCTGACACCTTGAGTCGTAAAGAACATGAAATGCCAAGAAGAGTCCGAGCGTTAAGACTAGAACTTCAAGTTGATCTCATCAAACAAATCAAATCTGCTAAACTCCAAGCTATCAATGAAAACAAGATCTCCGACGAAAAACGTAACGACACCATTGACTCGCTAGTCAAGGGTGACGATGGTATCCTTAGAATGGGAAACCGGATTTGGGTACCAATCGTTGGGGACTTACGTAAAAATATTATGAATGAAGCTCACAAGTCCAAGTACATAATGCACCCCGGTAGTGACAAAATGTACCAAAATCTCAAGACGAACTACTGGTGGAATGGGATGAAAAAGGACATCGTTTCGCATGTTGCGAAATGTCTAACATGTTTGAAAGTCAAGGCTGAACACTAAAAGCCATCGGGATTGCTTCAGCAACCCGAACTTCCTGTTTGGAAGTGGAAGTTAATAACAATGGATTTCATCACAAAATCCCGAAAACAACTCGACAACATAATGTCATTCGGGTTATCATGGATAGATTAACGAAATCCGCTCACTTCATACCAATCAACGAGTCATACTCAATGGATAGATTAGCGCATATCTATGTGAACATCGTTGCTTTGCATGGAGTACTGTTGTCTATAATTTCTAGTCGGGACAATCGTTTTACGTCTCACTTTTGGAAAAGCTTCCAACAAGCGTTAGGCACAAAGTTAAACCTTAGCACCTCCTATCATCCACAAACTGATGGGAAAAGTGAAATGACAATTCAAACGTTGGAAGATATGCCTCGCGCCTGTGTGATAGACTTAGGTGGAAGTTGGAACGACCACTTACCCCTAATGAAATTCTCGTATAATAATAGCTATCACACGAGTATTCAAGCTGCACCATTCGAGGCGTTGTATGGTTGTAAATGTATAACGCCCGTGTACTGGTCTGAAACCGGAGATAACCAATTGTCTGGACCCGAGATAGTCCAAGAAACAACCGGCAAAATCTTACAAATCCGAGAACGACTTAAGACGGCCCGTGATCGTCAAAAGAGTTACGCCGATGTCTGTCGTAAGCCGTTAGAATTCAACATCAGTGAAAAAGTGTTAACAAAAGTCTCTCCATGGAAAGGCGTAGTTCGCTTCGGTAAGAAAGGAAAACTTAGTCCTCGATTCGTAGGACCATTTGAAGTACTCGAGCGAATAGGTACCGTCGCATATCGTTTGCGACTACCCGAGGAAATGCAAGCGATACACGATGTATTCCATGTCTCTAATTTGTGTAAATTTTTAACCGATGAATCTTTATCTATGCCGTTAAAAGACGTTGAGATTAATAAAAATCTAAAATTAGTAGAAAAACCGATTCAAATTGAAGATACAAGGACAAAGAAATTGAAAATAAGAACTTTGAAAATCGTGAAAGTAAAATGGGACTCACGAAGAGGCCCCGAACACAATTGGGAACTTGAATCCGAAATGAAAAAGAAATACCCGCACTTGTTCTAAAGAAGCAATCTCGAGGACGAGATTTATTCCAAGGTGGGGAGAATGTAACATCATGAAAGTTTCGGGTTTAAAATGCCAAGTTTCAAATTTAAAGGACCAAAAATGTCTAATTCTAAACCTTAAGGTTTAAAATGAAAATCTGCCTTTCTGTCCCATAGCGATACGCGACGGGACAAGAGACAAGCCCATCGCGTATCACGAAGGGAATAGTTTTGAATCCAAGAAAATGGTCAATGGCGATACGCGATCGCCAAAGAGCCAACGTTATCGCGTATCACGATGACGTGGTCTGACAGGCCAAGACACATGTCGCCACATGTCAGCCGGTGGCACATGGTCTCGCCACGTGTCACCATGTGGCATCACGTCCTCCACGTGGCAGGCCTAGAGGTGACTGCGCAATGCTACATCGCCATACGCGACGGGTGACCAAGGGGCCATCGCGTATCGCGATGGGTCCCAGAAAAATGTCTATAAACTCCGGGTGTTCTCATTTCTCACACCCAAATATGCATATCTCTCTCTCTAACATCTCTCTAAACCCCATAAAAGTATACCCTCGATTACCTCGTAAAACGTGTCCAAACTCCTCAATTTCCGTGCCCGTTTCCTTGATATTCGTGCCACATACAGACGAAGTTCCAACAAAGAAGGGGTTGCCATCCCGACGACCCGCCTCTTAAAGCGTGCCAACATGGGAAGAAGTGTTGGTGCCTCGTTTTACGTACAAAGGAAAAAGTGTCGAAAAGAAGGTATTTGATCAAGAAGATAAAGAAGACGAAGCGGCGTTGAAGTGCTGCTCGATTTTGAAGGGTTTTCATAAGCCAACCAAGGTAGGCATGATTCCCGAATAAAATAATAATAAATAATAAAAGGCTTAAAACCCTAAGTCGTGGATATACTCAATACCTCGATAAAGAAAAGAAAAGAAAAGAAAGGAATATGAATATATATATATATATATATATATATATATCAATATGATTATTCATATAATTCTTTTTTATAGAAATGTTAATTAAGTAATTATGAATATTCTTAAATAATAAAGAAAAGAAAAGAATACGTTTTTATAGAAGAAGAAACGTAGGGTTTTGAAGAAAAGTAAAATAAGATTTAACTAAAGGTTGATCTTATAAAAGAAAATAAAAGAAAATAAATTAAAAGAAAGACTTTTAATTTATAAAAGAAAAGAAAAAAGAATACCTTTTAACTGAGGTTTTAAAGTAAAGAAAATACAATTGAGGTAACGATTATAAAAAGAGACTAAAGGTCTTAAGCTGGATTGTATATCCGACTAATAAAAAGTTATACTCGTACTATAGGTGCAAGATAGCAAGGGAAAGACCCTCGGATAGTGTATTGAAGCTGATCTAAATCAAAAAGGTGAATACGCTCCAAACTTTACAAACTTGTTTAAATCGAGTCAAAAGAATTAAATGAAAAGAATTACATGGGACTACGTGTCTCTAAAACGTTAGAAAAAAAAGTAAGCGCTAGCCCTCAGGCTGTCGTGTACGTTTGTCTGGATCCTTACATATGTGGTAAATGCGATGGGCACACCACACAACACCTGGTCATATGACGCTTTCCATGAGGAGAGCATGACCCTGTGTATACGTATGGTATTTAACTAGTGTCGAACACTGCGGTGTTTGCTGGGTATTTAGTGTAGAGACTTGAGTTTATAATTGTGTTGTTTTAAAGCTTGACTATTCCTAAGCCACGATGGGCCTGACATAACTATGTCTCAAGGGATAATCAAGTAAAAGAAAATATTTTAGCGTCAGCATATTCACCAGCATGTGTTGCTGACGTATTTTCTAAACATTTTGCAGGTAGTCAAGAATAGGGCTTGAAGGCTCGAAGTACTTAAGATATCCGATGGCTTGGATCTTTTGTTAAAAATTAAAATATGAAATGGTGGTTTTGTCATTAAACAAGTAATCCTTTTGTTAAACTTAAAACGGGTATTTTACAATCCCGTCTTTTGATTGTAAATACAATATCTTAAGTCCACATGTTTTAAAGACTTCCGCTTTTAAACCGTTAACTCTGATATATTTACAAATATGGTACCAACATAAGCGTCGCACGCCTAGGCCGTGGTCTGGGGTGCGACAGTAGGGCATCGGTGCCGTCGCACCTCTTTCCCATTGCACCTCCACCCCCGTCGCACCCCACTCAGTCGCACCGACGAGTTTCAATCCACGGCGAGTTTCATAGCGGCAGTGTGGAGATCGGTGATGAATCTGATGAAGCAGCGGCGGTGTTAAGTTTCACGACGGCGGCGACAATGGTGGCGATGAAAGCTTGATCTTTGGCTTTGCTTGTTTGGCGGTTAGATTACTCATCTATCTGCAGATTTTTGCATAGTTGAAAGGAGTAATTTGTTGGTGTTACATGTGCAAAAATTTTCTTAATAACAATTACATTATTATATGTTTTTTTGGTGTTGTGAGCCGTGACTTATGTTAATAGCAATTCTTTTATTCTTTTGCTTCTGGTAATGCTCAATTTTGTAGAACAGTTACAATATTATATTGGAATAAGTTTGGTAATTCGCCGAATAGATTATTATTTGAAGCTAAAAGGTGAGAATGGATGACGGGAGTGTCGACCGGAGTTGGTTCCAGGAGAGATCGATGAACGAATTAAAGGTTTTCAAATATAAGGTTTTCAAGGTAATGTTTATGCTTTTATTGTCTAGATTTTAGATTTTGGATTATGCACCTGTATGTTTTGATTTTTGATTAGATAATTGGTGAAGATGGGTTGGTTTGGATGAATTAGTGAAGATAAAAATGAAGATGAAGATGGATGAATTAAAAATTAGGAACCTTAATTATAATTGGGGAAGATAAAGTGATAAAAGTGATAATATATAGTTTAGGTTGTATAGCTATACCAAACACTAACTTAGTTCAACTGGTTGTTTTAGTGGAATGTTAAACCGGAGGTCTCGGGTTCAAATCCCGGCATTTACATGGTTTTGGATGATTATTTTTAAACTGAATTAAAGGCTTAGGGGCAAAAACGTAATTTCAACATTTTTAACATGTCAACGCTTGGTCAACTGACGGTGGGAGTAAAAAAACCCGCCCGAGAAATACAATGGTACAACATGCGCAAATTCTTTTTCAGTGGTTAATCCATTTCGCGACGATATATTCCAGGGAGGCAAACGGTAATTTTCTCATGATTAAGTTATAAAAAAAACCCATATTTTATCAAATTAAATAATTTAATAAGTTCAAATTACATTTTATCATGGAATATTTATACGAATACGTGGTGCATTCTCACGTAATTCTTCATAATCACAAAAAATGCACCTAGTGATTTTATAAGTTATAGTTATTTTTTTAATGAAATAATGAATTCTAGCAAAAGAGATAAGATGTTTTATTATAAATGACATCAGGGCTGTCACTTTTACCCGAAAACCAACCCGAGAAAACCCGTACTCGAACCCGAACTAACCCAACCTGACAAACCCAAACCCGAACAGAAGTAACTCGTGTTGGTTCTTGGGTCCGAATTCTAGGTTTCGGGTCAAACCCAATAAACTTTTAGTTCTAAAACAAGATAATAATAGACCTATGTTGATTGTTGTCATTCCACATATTGTGGGTAGACTGTTTACTGTTTATTAATGTCTTCGATTAATGGCTAAAAGCAATCATAATTGAACACCCTAATCATGACATATTGAAGTAGATTATGTTAGCTTTGTTTATAATTTTACCCTTTTTAGATTGTTTTACCATGTTATTTTTGTTCTTTTATCGGTTATTTTACGTTATGAGTGAAAAAGAACATGTTAGCTTTTGTTTTAGTGTTGTAGTTTTAATTTTCGTTTGTTTTCTAGAATACTCGAAACCCGATTAACCAAACCTGAAAACCCGAATCCGGAAAAACCATGAGAGATTTGGGTTGGATTTCGAATCTAGAATTTGAACCTTGAAACCTGAATAACCCGACCCGTCAAAATTCCTAAATGGCATAAAAAGAGAATATCATATTTAAAGAGATGGATGAAAATTCCATGGATCAATTAAGGTTGAATGAATAAGTGAGAATAAAATTATTATTCATTCATAAATTATTCTTGTTTTTATTATTATTCATAATTATTATTGTTTATTAATTTTTACCCCATTTATCTCTTACACTTAAAAATATTTATAAATTGATTTAATAAAAAAAGTATATATGATTTTAGTAAAGATATAAATATTTTTATTATATTGACATTAATATCCGTATACTTTTAATTTTTATAATTTAGGTAATTACTTATTTGATTAAATAACTAAGTTATTAACCCGTGCACGACACAGGTGGAAATATTTAAATTTTCAAATAAATACATGTCATTTGAAAGGACAACATAAGTTGTTATATGTTATTCGGGACGACAACATAATTTAAGTTGTAAATAATATTGGTACGGAAACCAATGATTGTGAAACACAATGATAAACCCAAACAACATTCAAATTACAATATTTGAAAACATAATCAAAAGTTAAAAATGTAAAATTCATAAGCTACTAAAAAGACTTCCTTATAAATTATATTTATTCTTTATTTGTAACTTTGTCTTCAGTGTTTAATATAAGAATTTTAACAACACTCTTCGCTCTTGATAAAGCTACATAGAGTTGTCTATGTGTAAACACCGGGTCTCTGAGATATATGTCAACTCTTGCTAGAGACTGACTTTCACTTTTGTTAATGGTCATTTTTAAACAGAGTACAACTGGAAAGAACTATATTCTCTTCAATTTAAACGAAAGTTTCTTATATGAAAGTGTTAGACCACAACGAATTATATAAGTGAGATAACCAGTATTAGTACCTGAAATAATTTTCACTACAACAAAATGCATACCCAAATTAATTACTCACTATCTAGTTCCATCACACAAACCGTTCTTCTGATCCATATTCCTCAGTAACATTGTTGGCACACCGACTTTTAGAACCAATCTATGAGTCAAAATAATTTTGGTCTTTTTGATTTTATTTAGCAAAATGTGTTTATGAAAATTTTAGTTCAAATTAAAATATAAAAAAATAATTGGTATGATCTTACTTAAAAAACCAAAAAAAACAAATTTTTTATATGGACCACAACTAAATTTGTGAATTTTGCTGCAAAGTTTGGAAACAATATAAATTGAGTTAACCAAATATAAGTAAAAAATAATGGAGAAATATCTTGGCGTCTCTAATTAACATAAATTGATTCGGATACACATCTTAATTAAAACATATATTTTAATTGGTTTTAAGAAAATAAAATAGTATTGGATAGCTGAAAATTATGTTTTGTATCATTTATAAAAAACAAAATAGAAAAAAAAATGTGTAAACATACATTCAATGTTATTAAAAATTTGTTTATTAAAAAGGTATAATGTAGTTAATAATAAATATATTTAAAGTCGTTTATAATTTTCTGTTACAGGTGCCTAATTTTTAGTTAATAACATATTAATTTTTATTCACTATATTTTAGTTAATAAAAAAATTATATTTTAATACAATATAGTGTATTAAAGCGTTTAAAATAAAATGTTACCGTTCAAAATGTTAGTAAGTAGTTCTCTTGGCGTTGAAGCTGCACGTTTACAAAAAAAAGGCAATCTTAAAAACATTTTAAAGGGTAACTAAAAAATATTAAAATGACTAACTATTTGAATTGCCCCTCTTATTGGAAGACGTTGATTGACCAAAAATTACGTTTTCTTTAATTTTGAAGACATCTGTAATAGAATATAATATGGTTAGTATATGAAAAAGATGAACAACATAAATATAAAAACAGAATTTTATAGAGCATGATGTTTCAATATTGCTGACTTAATGAAGGATTTTAATACACAAAACAGAAAAATTAGAAAACCCGGAAACCAAGTACTATTAACTTTAGTGACAATTGTAGGTTATTTATATTTGGTGTTTACATAGATATTAAAGACATGAAAATTAGAAATATTACATAGGAAACAACAATAACACAACTTACTCAACTGGATATGAAGACTATCGGCTAACTTGAATCGACATAGATGATCAGAAATTCATTTATGTAAAAGTATCTAACCCACCAATATATTTCTATAATAGTAGCCCATGTTACACATGGGTTGAAAACATAAAAACAACCATATAAATATAGACAACCATAAAATTTCATAACTAACATATTAAACCAACACAAATATTTAACATAAGTTTTTAACCAAAATATAAACATTTAGATGGACAGCTGAGCTGTAAGGCCCCGTTACCGGTAGCCCTACTTTCGTGTTGGATTTACTCATAAACGCAGTTCTAAATATCAGAGTTAATTAAAACATTCGCGGAATATAAAAGCTTTCATAAAACATTTCATAACAAAACACATCTTGTCTTAAAACAACATCTTGTCTTTCAAAGTAAACAAAGCGTTAAACTTAAACGTCTTGAGTCTTCCGATGCCAGCCTCTTATTCAGTGCCACGTGTCTCCTCAAGCGAGCTGCCTCATCCTACTAACCTGCGTGCATACTAAAAGTCAGCTACGCTGAGTGAGTTCTAGTTAATCATACATTATACAATACACATAAACTTATATTCTTTCAATCATACTTTCATACTTTCATACTTTCTTTTGTATTAACTTGCTTTCATATCTTACGTTATAAAGAGCATTACGCCCTACATTCCTCGAGTATTATTAGGGCTCGATACCCTTCTTCCTCGAGTATTATTAGGGCTCGGTACCCTCCTTCCTCGAGTATTATTAGGGCTCGGTACCCTCTTTCCTCGAGTATTATTAGGGCTCGGTACCCTCTTTCCTCGAATTTTAGTAGGGTTCGGTTCCCTAGTTCTCGAATATTAGTAGGATTCGATTCCCTCTTCGTTACCATACAACCATACATCATACCTCGAGTATTATTAGGGCCCGGTACCCTCTTCGTAACCATACAACCATACAACCGTCCTTTCCTTCTTTTATTAACTTTATCACATTTATACATATAAGCATACATATCATACTTACCTTATACATAGCGTTACAACCTGACAGTACGTGCAATATCAGAAGATCGTTCACGTACCATCAAGCAATCATTCATGCATTTCACATTATTCACATGAGGCATACACTTATCTCTTAGGATAAGCGTATTAACAAACATATTGAGTATGCACACAGCCCCGAAAACATAACACATAAATGGGGCTAGAAACTCACCTGAATCCTGTTACGCTCTCCGTTAATAGTTATTCCCTTCTTGAGCTGTGCACGGCTAACTCTATAATATTTACACGTATCAATTAACTACTACTACTCATGTTGTATTTCTATCTTTATATGACCCACAACGAACGGGGGTCCGGGGGCAGTGCCCCTGGCAGCGGGGTCTAGGGGTGGCAGCCCCTAGCAGGGTCCAAGGGGCAGAGCCCCTGGCTGGGGTCGAGGTGCCAGGTTAGCTTGGAAAAATTTTATTTCCATTAACTGTCTTAACACATTTTTCATTAGGTTTTTAATTTATTTTCTAATCGAACTTGACTTTAGGCGAAGTTAAACCTTAGGCGAACTTAGCTTTAGGCGAAATTAAACCTTAAGCGAACTTAGCTTTAGGCGAAGTTAAACCTTAAGCGAACTTAGCTTTAGGCGAAGTTAAACCTTAAGAGAACTTAACTCAGGCGAAGTTAATTAGTTAGGCGAACTTGCCTGCAAGCGAAGTTAAGCTTGCAGGCGAAGTTAAGCTTTGCAGGCGAAGTTATGGCTTTGCAGGCGAAGTTATGGCTTTGCAGGCGAAGTTATGGTTTTGCAGGCGAAGTTGCCCAGTTCAGCTACGGGTTTGGTTTTTTATCAAGCATTTTGGCGATTCAATACCCTTGTTATGGTTCGACATCACCCACTATGTTCCCCAACCGTTTTTGGTTGTATATATATCCCGTATATACTATAAAGCTTGGACCTTTAAGTAAAAACGTTCAATACTACGTAAACTTTAAAGGTCAAGAACATACCTTTAGCGCTCGTTCGATCTTGTTTAGCTTGTTTATGCACTCTAGATCTCGTGTAATAAGATCTAATACCAACTAGCGTTTACTCTCTCTCGGATCTTGCTCGTTTATGGTGTGTGTGTGTGTTTGGAGTGTGTAGAGATTTTGATGGAAATGAAATGAGGGTTTAGGGTTTTAGGTTGGTTTAGGGGATATTTATATCCCTTAAAGCCCATGGACCTAAGGCCCATTCTCATTTAACCCATCTCAATTAATCTAAGTCCATGACCCGTTCTTTATTCGATATTAATTAATTAATAACGCGAAATCACTAAACGTAACTTTCTTTATTCAACATTATAAATTTTAGGATGTTACATGAGCCATAGGAATTTGAGACATAAACTTTCTCTACGAATGAAAAATATAATAAAAGTTAGAAATTATTATATGTAGTACGTAAACGTTTGAATTATTGAAAAAGTAAAACGTCTAATTGTGTCATAAATGCCCTCCAAAATTAATTTTAAAGAAACGTCATAACTCATAACTAATAAATTAATTAGTGATCAACATATATTGTAAAAGTTTAAAATCAAACGATTTACATATATAGAAAGTATAAATGGTTTTGAAGTTGGCAAAGTATAGTATCATTAATAATGATTATATCATTTTAGTCAAATGATAGTTAGTTATTGTAATATTTGAAATCATTCTTAAAATACAAAAATCTTTGTAACAATATTATTAGTGTGAATTAAAATAAATTAGAGTTTAAATGATTTAATTTGACTTCTATAACTATCCGAATGTTTTGGAAAGCGCTAATAGTCAAAACCATTAGATTTATAACTATTTTAGAAATCATTAATATTTAAATAATTTGATTTTTGGTAATATGATCATAATATAATGTTAATTTTCATCATCATCATCATCATCATCATCATCATCGTACTCAGTATATCCCAACAATAGCAAAGCTATGGTAGGGTCTGAGGAGGGTAAGATGTAGACAGCCTTACCTCTACCCCGTAGGAATAGAGAGGTTGCTTCCGGTGAGACCCCCAGCTCGATGGTAGTTTTGCATCAAGCCTTGGACATAAGGCACATAACACTCAACCATTGGGACACCGGCCGATTCCGCCACTTTTAACGTTATTTTCACGAGATTAGTAAAATAACGTCAAAATTAGTGCAATTTCACTTTAGCCCACCTGAGGGTTCACATATATACACATTATATGCGCGCACCCAAGCAGGGCATTAATATAATGTTAATTGTGTTAATAATAAACGGTTTTTGAAAATATATCAAACAAATAATATGCACAAATGACAACAACTGATTTATAAAGTATAAAAATCTTTTAACTCTCGTTGAGATTGGTGAAATAATGTTTGCTAATATTAAAAATAAATAATGATGATTAGTACCTTCTTTAACAATAAATTTCATTATATATTTATTTATTTATTTTCAATTTTATACATTAATTTTGACATTTATGTCTAATTAACAATTTGTCAAATATATAAGATTAAAAGTTTGTTGTGATTGAAGACATTAATATTGATAGTTGGGATTAGAAACTATAAAAAAATATTTTAAATTTGTCAATTTCCCGTATTTAATAGGATCTAAATTTGTTATACTTAAGACTAGATTGATGGTCAAATTTTGTAACTTATTAAGGAATCTGAATTAATTTCCATTATCAAATGTATTAAATATTTTGTTAGAATTCAAAATTCAAAAAACTTTCCATTTTTTGTAAGTTGACTAACTAAATAATATATAGTTAAAATAAATAAAAGGTAAATGTAAAGTTTGATGAGATTGAAAACTATAAACATCTTTTAAATTTTTCAAATTGCGTATTTAATATGGTATAAAATTGTTAGGCTTAATAGATGGTTATATTAATAAAATACATTTAAAATTAATAGGAAATAGTATGTAGATAATATAAAATTTTAAAACATCATAGGAACTTCACTTAATACAAGAAACTTTTAAGTAGAATTTGACCAATAATAAAAATCATGGAAATGTGGAAATAAATGAAAATCATGGAAACTTTATTATTGTATTTACGTAATTAAAATCATGAAAATATATTTAATTGGATTTAACAAAGATATTTTTTAACAAATGGTGAATTCAAATTATATAACATATTTTTGTAAATTTCATATAAATGATAAGAATTAAATTTTGATATATATATATACATATATATATATGTATGTATATATGATATTTGAATGGGGAAAATCGGTTTCTAAAATGTCATATTAAATGTGTATAAATTTAATCTAAAAATGTAACGTAATATAATATTAGAAAGTACAGTAACGTTTTAAATTGTGTTGACATTGGTAAATTAATTGGACTTTGACCAACAACAAGTTAATTGATTATTTTACTATAGATAATTTTATGTCTTATAGAATAATCAACTAAATTTCATTTCTGGATTATATAATAATCAATTGAATTATATAAATTGTGAAAAATAAATAAATACATGAATACTAACAGAAATATACATTAATATTAAACAAAAATAAAAGTCATCTTATCAAACAATCCTCAATCCATGAAATTAATTAGCTGTATCAACTTGGGGACAATAACCTGAAATGGTAAAATTAAATATTAATATCACATAATTAATAAATTACAAATTATGAAAGATTTGAATCATGTGAAAAAAATGTAAAATTGATGTTGGAATTTACAACTGGAAAATTTGAATCGCGTTACCGAAAAAAAATAGTGAAGATCTCCATTGAATCTTCGATTTTGATATATAACCTAAAGAGATATAAGAAAAAATCATATAATTATTAATATAAATACAAGGATTGAATTTTGGGTGAATGGAATATAGGGATTTAATTTAAAACAAAAATTAGGGAATTTCAATAAACTTAAAGTATGGACGAAAA
Organism: Bidens hawaiensis; assembly: GCF_021521415.1. Taxonomy (NCBI): domain Eukaryota; kingdom Viridiplantae; phylum Streptophyta; class Magnoliopsida; order Asterales; family Asteraceae; genus Bidens; species Bidens hawaiensis. Next base: position 32,247 of record NW_027497878.1, read on the forward strand.
TTAGGGAATAAGGATTAATTGATTTTCTAAAAATTTGAATTACTCAAATGTAATATGGTCAAATTACATTATAATATTATAAATACAAATGAATTAAATTCATATATTTAAATCTAGACTATATTAATCATAAGGAATGTAACTTATTAATTTAGAAATATAAGTTATTAATATATGTATTTACATTAATATAATAAATCATCAATTATATTACCGTATATCCAAATATCTAATGTATAAAAATACTGTATATATAATATATAAAATTATAATAAATTAGGATATATTTAAATACTAAATCATATGATTGAAAGTAGACATATTTGCACCGAGTGAGGCCTTCCGAACAATCAAAGCTGTATTTTTGCCAAGCCACACATCATGCTTGGGAATGCAAGCCTTCCTTACATAGGCTTGCATTCTGTTACTCTGAAAATTATTATTAAGATTAGGACAAATTTGTATAAATAATATAGTAAAATTAATGAATGTTTAACAATACTATTTCATTTTGCACAATCATTTCGATTGACCAATCTTGCCCGGGCTTTGAATTGTCATTAAGACGTCAAAGTCTCAAAATACGCACCTTGAGAATAAACTCACTGTTAAGAACATCTAATTGGTTCAATATGGTGATGTCTGTTAGCTCCATTTTCCTTATGGTGAAAAAGTAAAAAAAAAAATCATTTCTGAACAATAAGACTTTTAAGCCAAAAAATACATAACAAAATGGGAGTATATAAACGCAACAAAAATTAAAAACCTTACAAACAAAGATAATCGTTTTTTTCTAAAGAAGGTTTGATAGTGTAAGAATTACCGTATGAATGTTAAGTATTTATAGAGTTTGAATTTTGGGAGAGTGGATTATAGAAGGAATGTGTATAGGGAGTTAATTAGAAACCAAAAATTAGGGAATCTCAATCAAGTTAAATAAGGACGAAAATTAGGGAATTAACATTAATTATTTTTTAAAATTTGAATACTAAAATGTAATGTTCCTAAATTAGATTATAAGTATAAATAATGATATTCATATCAATTAAATTTATATTAATTAAATCTACGCTATATTTAAATACGGATTAAACTAATAATGTAGAAATATAAATTACTATTTTATCATTAGAAATATAATGTAGAAATATAAATTACTATTTTATGTATTTACAATAATATAATTACTCATCAAATATAATAGGGTATATCTAAAATATAAATTTACAGTATATCTAAATTATAAAATTATAAAAAAGTATGATATATTTTTATACCGAATCATATGATTAAAAGTTAGAAAATTACTTTAAATAATATAATTGTAATAAACATTTAAATAGTTAAGTACTTAATATAATGTGTGGACAAATAAGTTAGTAATTTGGTTTTTATTAATTAACATTAACAAAATTTAAATAGAATTGAACTGTAATTATCAATTAAAATATTATCAATTAGAATATTTAAAAGTAAAATCAACACCATATATTTAAATCAATATAAGCTGAATTTAGAATCATTCATTGGGTCAACATTGGTATTTATAGTAAACATTAAGGATTGTAAGGCCCCGAACCCGGTGACCCTACTTTAGCGTCGGATTTACTCATAAACACAGTTCTTCAAATCAGAGTTTATTAAAACTTTTCACGGAATATAAAACATCAATCATTTGTTACAAAACATTAAATCTTTTCTTTGATACCATAACACAAAACTTTATATTTAAAACATCTTTACTTCTTTCTTCAGATGCCAGCCGTTCAATCCATGCGGTGTGTCATCCTCATGCTAACTCTATAATCAGCTCACCTGCGTGCATACTAAAAGTCAGCTACGCTGAGTGAGTTCTAGTTAATCGAACGCCATACAATACATACACATACACACATATCCGTAGATACATATCCATACTTCACTAGTTACCCTTCTGTTCTACATACATACTTGCTACCATACATATATACATATCTACAATCACTAACCTCAGTCTACCGAGAGTACGTTCATAGTTCACCGTCTATACCTGTACTCAAGGTCGTGAACACGTACAAGGTTCGCAGTCCTTACCTATGTTCACCATTTATGGTACGTACAAGGATCGCGGTCCTTCCCTATACCATAGTACATCCACAACACGTACAAGGTTCGCAGTCCTTCCCTATGTTGCAACCTAATTCATAGCACGTACGAGGTTCGCAGTCCTCCCCTATGCTACAAAATCAGCACGTATAAGGTTCACAGTCCTTTCCTATGCTGAAATACATCCACAACACGTAAAAGGTTCGCAGTCCTTCCCTATGTTGCAACCTAATTCATAGCACGTACGAGGTTCGCAGTCCTCCCCTATGCTACAAAATCAGCACGTATAAGGTTCACAGTCCTTTCCTATGCTGAAATACATCCACAACACATACAAGGTTCGCAGTCCTTCCCTATGTTGCAACCTAATTCATAGCACGTACGAGGTTCGCAGTCCTCCCCTATGCTACAAATACAGCACGTATAAGGTTCACAGTCCTTTCCTATGCTGACGCCTATCTACATTACGTATAAGGTTCGCAGTCCTTATCTACGTTTACATATATCATCTACTTCACGTATAAGGCTCGCAGTCCTTAACTACGCCATCACCAGCCGAGTCTATGTCCGACAGAAGCTAGAGGGATTTGCCATCCTAACTTACTATGTCGAACGTAGAACTCACATGCCATTCGTGTACCTATATACACATACTTAAATTATAACATAAGAACACTCTAGGCATTCTTTACCTCATTCATTTAACAACCATACCCCTTGTCGTTACGTGCAATATCCGAAGATCGTTCACGCCCCGACAAGTATTCATTTGAAATATTCATACATCTTCGATATATAATATTCGTACCTTTATTTTTAACCTGAGAGTACGCGCAATATCCGAAGATCGTTCGCGTACCGACAAACAATCATTCATATCTATCACACATATCACATATGACGTACACTTATCACTTAGGATAAATGTATTAACAACACATCGAGTATGCACACAGCCCCGAAAACATAACAAGGAATGGGGCTAGAAACTCACCTGAACACGGTTACGTTCACCGTTAATCGTAATCCCTTTCTTCAGTTGTGCACGGCTGACTGTATAACAAGTATACGTATCAAACAACTATCACTACTCATATCATCTTTCCAGTCTTAACTACTACCCACAACGAACGGGGGTCCGGGGGCAGCGCCCCTGGCAGCGGGGTCTAGGGGCGGCAGCCCCTAGCAGGGTCCAAGGGGCAGAGCCCCTGGCTGGGGTCGAGCTGCCAGGTCAGCTTGGAAAAATTTTATTTCCATTAACTGTCTTAACACATTTTTCATTAGATTTTTAATTTATTTTCTAATCGAACTTGACTTTAGGCGAAGTTAACCCTCGGGCGAACTTAGCTCTAGGCGAAGTTAACCTTAGGCGAACTTAGCTTTAGGCGAAGTTACCAGCTAGGCGAACTTAGCTTTACAGCGAAGTTGCCATCAGGCGAACTTGGCTTCAGGCGAAGTTGTCATCAGGCGAACTTGGCCTCAGGCGAAGTTACCAGTTAGGCGAACTTAACTTTACAGCGAAGTTGCCATCAGGCGAACTTAGCTTGCAGGCGAAGTTCATCAGGCGAACTTAGCTTGCAGGCGAAGTTCATCGCTTTGAAGGCGAAGTTGCCCAGTTGCAGGCGAAGTTGTCCAGATCAGCCGCTGTTCGGTTTCTGTCCAGCATTTTGAGCGATTTTAACACCCTTGCTATGGTTCAATATCACCCACTACGCTTCCCGACCATTTTCGGTCGCTTATACACTAAAAAGCTTGGATCTTTAAACTTCAAAGATCAAGAATCATACCTTTTTGAGCTTGTTTGGATCTCGTTTAACTTGTTAACACACTAATCGCTCTCTCTCTCTCTCTCGGATCTGCCCGTTCCTCTCCTCGGCCCGGCGGCGGTGTAGATGGTGTGTGTGTAGAAAGTAAGGAAATGAAGATATTTTTGGGTTTAGGGGATATTTATTGTAACGATTCCGGCAAATCCAGGTATACCCTAGCCGGAATATACTATTTACGTGTTATTTAATATTGATTATATGAGTTATAGCACATTGATACGAATATATATGGTTCACAGTATGAATCATACTCAATTATATAGTGAATCGTATTAGAATTACAATTAATCATTGATCGGTTATTGAAACCCGAACGAATCGGGAATTACATTATAGACGAAGTATATAATGTTTAGTGGTATTTACGAGGTATTAATGCTTCGGGATAAGTAAATTATAGCACAGAAAAAGGATTTCGATTTAATGGTACGTCGGTACGCTAAACGAAACCTTTATCACCAAACCAAGCAAGAGACGATCAATCAAGCCGAAAAAGATGCGTAATTATTCATAATATGATGTCTTAATGTCATGGGTTAAGTTTTTAAAGTTTTTAAATCAGTTTTATATAAATTTTATTTTAACCCGAAAAACGACCATTTTATGCTCGTTTTAAGCCGAATTACGAGTATTAAACGAGAAACGAACTGAACCAGATTATCCACAACGTTATCCGGATTACACAATCCAATTTTGTGGCTATTATTGAAGATGTGGGACCCACCCCCACACCACAAAGGGGCCGGCCAACCCCCCTTTGATATTATCTTTCACTTTCTTTTTTTTTCTTCATACAAACACATACAAACTCTCTCAAAACTCTCTCCATCTCTCAAGCTTTTCATCACCCATCACAAACCCTTGATCCTCCATCCATTTCCATCATTTCTAATCAAGAACAAAGGTATAAACATGTTATAATACATGATCTTTGGTGTTAATTACCTAGTTTAAGTTGTTTTTGCAAGAACAAAAAGGTTCCAAATGAAATATGGGTGAAAACCCGAGATGGAACCGGTTCTTGTGTGATCAAAGGATGTATACAAGTTATACAAAGGATCTTGATCCAAGTAATTAGTTAAAAGTGTTTAGAATAAAATTTTACGGTTAGAATCTTTGTTTTTACTTAAAAACCGACATTTTGAAAGAGATGGCTTGATTGTTGGTATAGTTTGCTTGGTATAGTGTTGTTGTGCTTGAAAGTGTTGTATCTAGCGGCTAGCAAAGGCTAGAAACCGAGATCCTTGCGATCTAAAGCTAGAAAACACAAGATAGTTCGGTTTTCGGGTGTTTATGAAAAATGGACAGATTTCCGTGTGCTTAGAGTCGGGTCACGAAATTTCACAGAGATGATCTACACATGAAAATATGAGATCTGTGAATTTTTGGTAATTTTTGGATAAAAGATGAATATTTGGTGAATTTAATGCTCGGTTTTGGCCAAAAATAGTGAAAAATAGCTAAACATGATGAAAAATTCCGAAAAATTGCAGATAATCTTTTCATAACATATAAAAGTCACCCACAAAATTTCAGGTTCATTGGAGAAGTCTAAGTAGGCTTTTCGGTGAAACGAGTTCTAGGGCTTTCTAGCTCGGTTTTGGGTGAAAAAGGCTTGAAATATGAGTTTTAAAATCTGGAAAAATTCCAGAAAGTTATGAGGATGACAAGGATCATCCCAGAAAAATTTGGTATTTTTCTAAAGTGTTTTGATATTTTTGACATATTTAGTATTTTATAAAGATTTAAAAATAGGTAAAAATATGTAAATTTAGAAAAATAAATCTGGAAAAATTCCAGAAAGCTATGAGGATGACAAGGATCATCCCAGAAAGATTTGGTATTTTTCTAAAGTGTTTTGATATTTTTGACATATTTAGTATTTTAGTAAGATTTGAAAATAGATAAATATATGTAAATTTACGAAAATAAATCTGGAAAAATTCCAGAAAATTATGAGGATGACAAGGATCATCCCAGAAAAATTTGGTATTTTTCTAAAGTGTTTTGATATTTTTGACATATTTAGTATTTTATAAAGATTTAAAAATAGGTAAAAATATGTAAATTTAGAAAAATAAATCTGGAAAAATTCCAGAAAGCTATGAGGATGACAAGGATCATCCCAGAAAGATTTGGTATTTTTCTAAAGTGTTTTGATATTTTTGACATATTTAGTATTTTAGTAAGATTTGAAAATAGATAAATATATGTAAATTTACGAAAATAAATCTGGAAAAATTCCAGAGAGTTATGAGAATGACAAGGATCATTCCAGAAAAATTTGGGATTTTTCTGAAGTGTTTTGGTATTTTTGATATATTTAGTATTTTAATAAGATTTAAAAATAGATAAATATATGTAAATTTACAAAAATAAATCTGGAAAAATTCCAGAGAGTTATGAGAATGACAAGGATCATTCCAGAAAAAAACTTGGGATTTTTCTAAAGTATTTTAGTATTTTTGATATTTTTAGTGTTTTAATGAGATTTAAAAATAGGTAAATAAATGCAAATATAGGAAAATAAATCTGGAAAATTTTATAAAATGTTCTTTCTGTCAAAATAAGTTTTGAGTAAAATTTCAAGACCCGAGACTAAACGGGTAATTATTTGTGCTAAAAAGAACATAAAAACAAGTTTTTAAAGCTTAAAACGTGTAAACCGGCAAAGTTCGCATAAGCGAGCTGACTGGTACATGAAAACTCTAAAAATAGACTATTTCATAAATCTAAGTAAATTAAGTAAAAATAAATCATCCGAAAATAATCCGGATGATTTGGGTAATTTTACCCGATTGTACCGTTTCCGGCACCGAAATACCGGAAACGGGCCCCACGGCCAAACGGGGTGTCAAACCGAGCTATAATTTCATCACCTTAACTAGGTTATCAGTGTTCCCCGATGTACGGTTTACATAGATTTAATTTGTGGGAATTATATAGTAACGACTTAGATATCCTATTACAGATCCCAGCACGTAGCTGTTCCTCATATTAACCCGACTCCCAAAAAGGTGAGTTTTCACGAGCCCCTTTTAATGAATTGTTTTAATTATATTTTCCCGGGGCGGAAAACATGTCTTATTTAAAGTATTTAAGTACATACCGATCGTATGGAAATACTTGTACATTTATATATATATATGGACTGATGCATAGAATATATAAAGTGTTTATAAGGTGTTATTGTTCTGGGGTAACATAGTTCCCAGGGGTTATATTGTTCTGGGGTAACATAGTTCCCAGGGGTTATATTGTTCTGGGGTAACATAGTTCCCAGGGGTTATTATTGTTCTGGGGTAACATAGTTCCCAGGGGTTATTATTGTTCTGGGGTAACATAGTTCCCAGGGGTTATTATTGTTCTGGGGTAACATAGTTCCCAGGGGTTATTGTTGTTCTGGGGTAACATAGTTCCCAGGGGTTATTATTATTCTGGGGTAACATAGTTCCCAGGGGTTATTATATTTCTGGGGTAACATAGTTCCCAGGGGTTGTTATTGTTCTGGGGTAACATAGTTCCCAGAAAGTTATTGGAAATGTTCTGGGGTAACATAGTTCCCAGCATGATTATATTGTTAATAAATGATTATTAAAATGATTTGTCAGTGTTTATTCAAATTAGTGAAACTCACCAACTATTCGTAGTTGACCCGTTTTCTTTACATGTTTTCTAGGTATGCCCAAGTTGGATTGATTGATGTTTGCTTAACTATCTGTGCTACCTGTTGGAAGCTTGCTGCTCTTTGTTTTGTAATGAATTTATTAATGTCTTATCGGTAAAATATGTGTGTAACACCTAGACAGTAATGAAACTCGCAACAATGTAATATATTATAAATTAATGTAGTGGTATTTTCTTTATAAGCAATGCTGTTGATATCAGATGTGTCTGTTGCATCCCGTGTACGTTTCCGCTGCGGTTACGGGGTGTTACAGAACTTGGTATCAGAGCCATTGGTTATAAAGAATTAGGATGTCTTTAAAAGATACCTAAAATATAACCAGTAGCTCAAGTATTATAGGATCTGAATATCAACTAATAATATATTGTGACGAGATCGGGATGAACTTGGATGGACAAGTGGGTTACTATGGTCCGGAACATAATAACAGACTTGTCTGCACGAGTGAATTCAGGGGAAGTCACGGGGGACTTAAATAGGTAAAACTGGCAACATATGTGTAAATGTATAATAATATTATTATGTGGCTAAATTGTATAAGTAGTGCATGATTTATTTAATTATGAATTACACTATGGAAAAGACTATATGTTTGTTAACTTGTGTGCAGGTAATAATGGAAAGAAACCCTAGTGTGTCGACGGAAGAGGACCCGGAAGAGGTCAGTTCCGGGGCCTCTGGAAGCCCAAGTGAAGTACCCAGCTCCGAGCCTTCAGAGGCTAGTCTTAGTGCCTCTAGGCAGACCACCCCAGCTAGGAGTGCTAGTATACCCTCCCCTGTTAGGGTTACCAGGTCTCCTACCCCGCCCGCACCACAGACTGGCCCGATTCCCCTTAGGCGCGGTCCTCGCCTCACGGCGCGGATCAGTGCCCCATATATTCCGCCCACTGCTACCCCACCAAGATCCACATACCACCAGGGCGAGTCTTCCCGCCCCCAAACCGAGCCTGCAACCCTACCTGTGTGGGGTCTGCCAAGGCAGGAGCGGGACTTGGCGGCTTGGCTACGTGTTCTCACCGAGCAGGTGAACGAGCACTCTGCCGCCCTGGTCGTGGGGGTACAGAGGCGGGCGTATCTCGGGGACAGCATACTGGACCACCAGTATGCTATCAACCAGCTAAAAAGGGAGTGCTCATACTCCCACTGGTTGATCGAGCAGATGGAAACCCGAATGCGGGTTATGATGGCGGTGCTGGTGGTGCTGGTGGCGGTGTTGGTGGGGTTGGTTTACCACCATGTGTAGACGTGTTGGATGGTAGGATCTTGAACCGCTTTTTGATACTCCGTGTAAGTAGTTAGTGGTGATACTAACACGGAGTGAATCTTGTTTAGTTATAGTACAACCACTGGCCCATAGGGGGTCTCTTGTAGGGCATATCATTATCGATACTTTTGGGTATCATTCAAGCACTGACCCATTGCGGGTTATGTCGAGGATGATACCAACATAGGCCCTTTGTATTAAATCTTAGTTGTGTAATGTTGACTGAAAGTATGTAAATTGATGTTTGTGTAATATGAATCAATGTTTATTAATGAATGAAGTATGTATTGTGTTTTATATTTTGAGATGGTATTGATTATATATATTTCTTTGATGATTGTGTAGAATGGCACCGAAACGATCAACGAAAGTATCGGAAGTAGATGTGAGCCGTTTAATTGCTCAACAGTTGGAGGCGGCGATACCGGATATAGTATCGCGCATCGCCGCCAGTATTAATAACTCGACCAATCCAACCCCTCCGAGCAATCAAACGCCCATAAATAATGATGGGGAACAAAACGCTAATCCTCCAAGGAATGACAACACTATGCCGAGTACTGACGCACCGCCTACGGTGGTCGCTACCGACAGTAATGGCCCAATCCCTACTGTAGAGACCAACCGCACTGGACCATCCAGGGGTTGTTCAATCAAGGACTTTATGTTATGCAAGCCTTTAGAATTTAACGGGTCGGAAGGACCGAATGGGTTAGTGAAATGGTTAGAGAAAATAGAATCAGTGGTAAATATCAGCAACTGTCCCGATGATTGTGTCGTTAAGTACGCCACCTGTACGTTCACAGACCATGCCTTGACATGGTGGAACACCATAGTACAGACTCGAGGTCAGGCGGCGACAAACCGCATGACATGGGTAGAGCTTAAGGATCTTGTTTTGAAACATTTCTGCCCAAAGAATGAATTGCAGAAACTGGAACATGAGTTGTGGAACCTAGAGATGCATGGGGCGGACCACTTGGGATATACCAACCGGTTTAATGAACTGTCACGATTAGTGCCGTGGTTGGTCACCCCAGAGTCAAAAAGGGTGGAACGTTATATTTGGGGACTTACTCCAGTAGTGAGGAGTATAGTTAACGCGGGAGGGCACCAGACGTATGAGGGTGCAGTGACACAGGCTGGTATTGTCACGTATGATTTCTTAAGGAGCGGATCGATAAAGGCGACGGGAGAGTCGGCTGGGGGAAAGCGAGGTACGTATGACAATAGGATCCGAGAGAAGCAGCAAAACAAACGAGCTAGGCCCGCTGCCCAGAGCTATGCCATGACTAGTTCGGGCGGAAGGCAAGAACCGCAGAGGGGAACGTTTCCTAAATGCGGGAAATGTGGTTATCACCATAGTGGCGTGTGCAAGGAAGTGGTGTGCCACCGGTGTGGCAGGGTTGGACACTACGCACCAAATTGTAAGACAAATCTGAACAACCTGAACCGTCAACCACAACCTATTCGGGCGCAACCATTTAGAACTCAACCAACCCGACAGCAGAACACGCAAGGAAACCAGATGGTGACCACTAGCCGTGCTTGCTACGAATGCGGCGGCACGGATCACTTCAAAAGGAACTGCCCGAAACTGAATCAGGGAGGAAACGGGAGACAACTCGCGGGTCAGCCATCGTCGTCCAATCCGGCGCGAGGTCGGGCATTTGTGATGGGAGCGAACGAGGCGCGCCAGGACCCCAGCGTAGTGACAGGTACCTTCCTCGTCTCTGATCATTACGCTTCTGTATTATTTGATACAGGCGCCGATAGAAGTTTTGTCTCCGTTAGATTCCTTTCGATAGCAAACCTTCCTATTGGTGAAACCATAGAACCCTACACCGTAGAGGTTGCTAACGGTAAAACCATGATAGTTAATCGGATTGTTCGGAATTGCCCTTTTATTCTAAGCGAACAATCCTTCCTGATTGACTTGTTACCGGTAGAATTGGGTAGTTTTGACGTGATAGTGGGAATGGATTGGTTGGCTCGTAATAGGGTAGAAATAAACTGTGAAAAGAAAACCGTCAAGATCCGGGTGTCGGATGACGAGGAGGTATTAGTGCAGGGAGAAAAATCCGGCACCATGATACCATTTATATCCCACCTCAAGGTGTTGAAATATATACGTCAGGGATGTGTGGCGTATCTAGCGAGCCTGACGGCCGCTGATTCTGAGGAAAAACGGGTGGACGATATTCCCGTGGTGCGCGAATTTCCACAAGTTTTTCCAGAGGAACTTCCTGGATTACCGCCAACCCGACAAGTCGAATTCAGAATCGACTTATTACCTCAAGCCGGCCCTGTTGCTAAGGCCCCTTACAGACTTGCACCGTCCGAGATGCAAGAACTATCCAACCAGTTGCAGGAATTGTTGGATAAGGGGTTTATACGTCCCAGTTATTCCCCGTGGGGTGCACCTGTACTATTTGTGAAAAAGAAGGACGGGAGCCTTCGAATGTGCATTGACTACAGGGAATTGAACAAATTAACCATCAAAAATAGATATCCTCTTCCCCGAATCGATGATTTGTTCGACCAACTACAAGGTGCGAGCTATTTCTCAAAAATTGATCTTAGATCGGGATACCACCAAGTTAGAATTCAAGAGGAGGATATCCCAAAAACCGCGTTTCGGACTCGCTACGGCCACTACGAATTTTTAGTTATGCCTTTTGGACTAACAAATGCGCCGGCGGTGTTCATGGATCTCATGAACCGAGTCTGTAAACCCTATCTTGACAAGTTCGTCATTGTATTTATTGACGATATTTTGATATACTCGAAGAGTAAAGAGGAGCACGAGCAACACTTAAAGTTAGTTTTAGAGCTCCTGGATCAGGAGAAGTTATATGCAAAATTCTCCAAGTGTAACTTCTGGTTACAAGAGGTGCAATTCCTCGGTCATGTTATAAACCACCAAGGAATACACGTTGATCCGAGTAAGGTTGAAGCTATTAAGAATTGGCAAGCGCCTAAATCTCCGAAAGAAATTCGCCAATTCTTAGGCTTAGCTGGATACTATCGTCGATTTATTGAGAACTTTTCCAGCATCGCCCAACCTTTAACCCTCCTGACTCAAAAGGATCGGAAATATGAATGGGGTGAAGAGCAGGAAACGGCGTTTCAAACACTAAAACAAAGATTGTGCCAAGCGCCAATCTTAAGTCTCCCCGACGGAGACGATGGATTTGTTGTATATTGTGACGCATCCCGTAGAGGGTTAGGATGCGTGTTAATGCAAAATAAAAAGGTCATAGCCTATGCGTCTCGACAGTTAAAAGTTCATGAGAAAAACTACACTACCCATGACTTGGAACTGGGAGCAGTCATCTTTGCACTTAAAATCTGGAGACACTATCTCTACGGTACAAAGTGCACCATATTCACTGATCATAAAAGTTTGCAACACATATTCGATCAGAAAGAACTGAATATGAGGCAACGAAGATGGGTCGAGTTGCTGAGTGACTATGACTGTGACATACGATATCACCCCGGCAAGGCTAACGTTGTAGCCGATGCCTTGAGTAGAAAGGATCGAGTCAAGCCACTACGTGTGCGAGCCTTGGGGATGATAGTCCAGTCGAACCTTTCAGATATGATTCGAGTCGCTCAACGCAAGGCGTTGAAAGAGGGCCAATTGGATAAAGAAGGACTTTACGGGAATGAGAAGAATTTCGAACAGCGTGTGGACGAAATTCTTTATTTCAAAAATCGGATTTGGATCCCGACCCTCCATGACCTTCGTGATTTGATCATGGATGAAGCACATAAATCGAAATATTCCATACATCCGGGATCAGATAAAATGTACAAGGATGTGAAAGAATTTTACTGGTGGCCAGGAATGAAAAAGGATATAGCCACATACGTCGGCAAGTGTACGACGTGTGCGAGAGTTAAGGCGGAACACCAGAAACCCTCGGGAATGCTACAACAGCCGGAAATTCCGGAATGGAAGTGGGAACAGATCACAATGGATTTTGTGACACATCTCCCCAAGACACCCCGAGGTCATGATGCGATTTGGGTAATCGTGGATCGGTTAACCAAATCGGCACATTTTATTCCAATTAGGAATACTTTTAACACTGAGAGACTTGCGCAAATTTATATAAATGAAATAGTGTCTCGTCATGGCATCCCCATCTCGATCATCTCCGATAGGGATAGCCATTTCACCTCCAAACTTTGGCAAGCTGTCCAAGAAGCATTGGGAACACGTATTGACCTAAGCACAGCTTACCACCCTCAGACCGATGGTCAGTCCGAGAGGACCATTCAAACATTGGAGGATTTGCTTCGTGCCTGCGTACTGGACTTTAAGGGAAATTGGGATCAACATCTCCCACTCGTTGAATTTTCCTATAATAACAGTTACCATAGCAGTATAAAGGCAGCACCTTATGAAGCATTGTATGGACGTAAGTGCCGATCACCACTTTGTTGGTCTGAAGTGGGTGACCCGCAGATCATTAGATCGGATCTGGTCCAGGAGACGACCAGCAAGATTCTTGAAATTAAGAACAACCTAAAAGCCGCACGGGATCGACAGAAGAGTTATGCCGATACCCGTCGAAAACCGTTGTCATTTGAGAAGGGTGAAAAGGTATATTTGAAAGTATCACCGTGGAAGGGTGTGGTCAGGTTTGGCAGGGCGGGGAAGTTGGCCCCTAGATATATTGGACCATTCATTATTACTGCAAAGATCGGTCCGGTAGCTTACCGACTAGAACTGCCTGAGGAACTAAGTGCAGTTCATAACGTGTTTCACGTGTCAAACTTGAAACGGTGTCTGTCGGATGAGACATCGGTGTTACCTCTAGAGGGTGTTCAAATAAGTGATAGGCTCAACATTGTAGAGGAGCCTATAGAAATAGTAGACGGGAAAATCAAGCAACTTAGACACAATAAGATCTCGTTGGTCAAAGTTAGATGGAATTCGCAACGAGGCCCAGAATTTACTTGGGAACGAAAGGATGAATTTCGGAAGAAATACCCCCACCTATTTCCTCAAAAGGAAGTAGTGGTCGCGTAAAATTTCGAGGACGAAATTTTTATAACGGGGGGAGAATGTAACGATTCCGGCAAATCCAGGTATACCCTAGCCGGAATATACTATTTACGTGTTATTTAATATTGATTATATGAGTTATAGCACATTGATACGAATATATATGGTTCACAGTATGAATCATACTCAATTATATAGTGAATCGTATTAGAATTACAATTAATCATTGATCGGTTATTGAAACCCGAACGAATCGGGAATTACATTATAGACGAAGTATATAATGTTTAGTGGTATTTACGAGGTATTAATGCTTCGGGATAAGTAAATTATAGCACAGAAAAAGGATTTCGATTTAATGGTACGTCGGTACGCTAAACGAAACCTTTATCACCAAACCAAGCAAGAGACGATCAATCAAGCCGAAAAAGATGCGTAATTATTCATAATATGATGTCTTAATGTCATGGGTTAAGTTTTTAAAGTTTTTAAATCAGTTTTATATAAATTTTATTTTAACCCGAAAAACGACCATTTTATGCTCGTTTTAAGCCGAATTACGAGTATTAAACGAGAAACGAACTGAACCAGATTATCCACAACGTTATCCGGATTACACAATCCAATTTTGTGGCTATTATTGAAGATGTGGGACCCACCCCCACACCACAAAGGGGCCGGCCAACCCCCCTTTGATATTATCTTTCACTTTCTTTTTTTTTCTTCATACAAACACATACAAACTCTCTCAAAACTCTCTCCATCTCTCAAGCTTTTCATCACCCATCACAAACCCTTGATCCTCCATCCATTTCCATCATTTCTAATCAAGAACAAAGGTATAAACATGTTATAATACATGATCTTTGGTGTTAATTACCTAGTTTAAGTTGTTTTTGCAAGAACAAAAAGGTTCCAAATGAAATATGGGTGAAAACCCGAGATGGAACCGGTTCTTGTGTGATCAAAGGATGTATACAAGTTATACAAAGGATCTTGATCCAAGTAATTAGTTAAAAGTGTTTAGAATAAAATTTTACGGTTAGAATCTTTGTTTTTACTTAAAAACCGACATTTTGAAAGAGATGGCTTGATTGTTGGTATAGTTTGCTTGGTATAGTGTTGTTGTGCTTGAAAGTGTTGTATCTAGCGGCTAGCAAAGGCTAGAAACCGAGATCCTTGCGATCTAAAGCTAGAAAACACAAGATAGTTCGGTTTTCGGGTGTTTATGAAAAATGGACAGATTTCCGTGTGCTTAGAGTCGGGTCACGAAATTTCACAGAGATGATCTACACATGAAAATATGAGATCTGTGAATTTTTGGTAATTTTTGGATAAAAGATGAATATTTGGTGAATTTAATGCTCGGTTTTGGCCAAAAATAGTGAAAAATAGCTAAACATGATGAAAAATTCCGAAAAATTGCAGATAATCTTTTCATAACATATAAAAGTCACCCACAAAATTTCAGGTTCATTGGAGAAGTCTAAGTAGGCTTTTCGGTGAAACGAGTTCTAGGGCTTTCTAGCTCGGTTTTGGGTGAAAAAGGCTTGAAATATGAGTTTTAAAATCTGGAAAAATTCCAGAAAGTTATGAGGATGACAAGGATCATCCCAGAAAAATTTGGTATTTTTCTAAAGTGTTTTGATATTTTTGACATATTTAGTATTTTATAAAGATTTAAAAATAGGTAAAAATATGTAAATTTAGAAAAATAAATCTGGAAAAATTCCAGAAAGCTATGAGGATGACAAGGATCATCCCAGAAAGATTTGGTATTTTTCTAAAGTGTTTTGATATTTTTGACATATTTAGTATTTTAGTAAGATTTGAAAATAGATAAATATATGTAAATTTACGAAAATAAATCTGGAAAAATTCCAGAAAATTATGAGGATGACAAGGATCATCCCAGAAAAATTTGGTATTTTTCTAAAGTGTTTTGATATTTTTGACATATTTAGTATTTTATAAAGATTTAAAAATAGGTAAAAATATGTAAATTTAGAAAAATAAATCTGGAAAAATTCCAGAAAGCTATGAGGATGACAAGGATCATCCCAGAAAGATTTGGTATTTTTCTAAAGTGTTTTGATATTTTTGACATATTTAGTATTTTAGTAAGATTTGAAAATAGATAAATATATGTAAATTTACGAAAATAAATCTGGAAAAATTCCAGAGAGTTATGAGAATGACAAGGATCATTCCAGAAAAATTTGGGATTTTTCTGAAGTGTTTTGGTATTTTTGATATATTTAGTATTTTAATAAGATTTAAAAATAGATAAATATATGTAAATTTACAAAAATAAATCTGGAAAAATTCCAGAGAGTTATGAGAATGACAAGGATCATTCCAGAAAAAAACTTGGGATTTTTCTAAAGTATTTTAGTATTTTTGATATTTTTAGTGTTTTAATGAGATTTAAAAATAGGTAAATAAATGCAAATATAGGAAAATAAATCTGGAAAATTTTATAAAATGTTCTTTCTGTCAAAATAAGTTTTGAGTAAAATTTCAAGACCCGAGACTAAACGGGTAATTATTTGTGCTAAAAAGAACATAAAAACAAGTTTTTAAAGCTTAAAACGTGTAAACCGGCAAAGTTCGCATAAGCGAGCTGACTGGTACATGAAAACTCTAAAAATAGACTATTTCATAAATCTAAGTAAATTAAGTAAAAATAAATCATCCGAAAATAATCCGGATGATTTGGGTAATTTTACCCGATTGTACCGTTTCCGGCACCGAAATACCGGAAACGGGCCCCACGGCCAAACGGGGTGTCAAACCGAGCTATAATTTCATCACCTTAACTAGGTTATCAGTGTTCCCCAATGTACGGTTTACATAGATTTAATTTGTGGGAATTATATAGTAACGACTTAGATATCCTATTACAGATCCCAGCACGTAGCTGTTCCTCATATTAACCCGACTCCCAAAAAGGTGAGTTTTCACGAGCCCCTTTTAATGAATTGTTTTAATTATATTTTCCCGGGGCGGAAAACATGTCTTATTTAAAGTATTTAAGTACATACCGATCGTATGGAAATACTTGTACATTTATATATATATATGGACTGATGCATAGAATATATAAAGTGTTTATAAGGTGTTATTGTTCTGGGGTAACATAGTTCCCAGGGGTTATATTGTTCTGGGGTAACATAGTTCCCAGGGGTTATATTGTTCTGGGGTAACATAGTTCCCAGGGGTTATTATTGTTCTGGGGTAACATAGTTCCCAGGGGTTATTATTGTTCTGGGGTAACATAGTTCCCAGGGGTTATTATTGTTCTGGGGTAACATAGTTCCCAGGGGTTATTGTTGTTCTGGGGTAACATAGTTCCCAGGGGTTATTATTATTCTGGGGTAACATAGTTCCCAGGGGTTATTATATTTCTGGGGTAACATAGTTCCCAGGGGTTGTTATTGTTCTGGGGTAACATAGTTCCCAGAAAGTTATTGGAAATGTTCTGGGGTAACATAGTTCCCAGCATGATTATATTGTTAATAAATGATTATTAAAATGATTTGTCAGTGTTTATTCAAATTAGTGAAACTCACCAACTATTCGTAGTTGACCCGTTTTCTTTACATGTTTTCTAGGTATGCCCAAGTTGGATTGATTGATGTTTGCTTAACTATCTGTGCTACCTGTTGGAAGCTTGCTGCTCTTTGTTTTGTAATGAATTTATTAATGTCTTATCGGTAAAATATGTGTGTAACACCTAGACAGTAATGAAACTCGCAACAATGTAATATATTATAAATTAATGTAGTGGTATTTTCTTTATAAGCAATGCTGTTGATATCAGATGTGTCTGTTGCATCCCGTGTACGTTTCCGCTGCGGTTACGGGGTGTTACATTTATATCCCTGAAATCCCATGGACCTAAGGCCCATTCTCATTTAACCCGTCTCCATTAATCCAACACTAGCCCGACTCATACCAACTCCTACTCTATTATTTATTTCCTGACAACCCGAGTAAACTTTCCCTCTATTAGTAAGTAATATAATTAATATCACTTTGAAATTTCGGGATGTTACAAGAATGCTTAATCAAATCCTTAATCAAATGATATACTACCTTTAATTAAAATATACAAATTTCGTAATTAAATAATTTCTAATTAAATAATTCGTAATTTCAAATCAACCTCATATTTAAATCATTAATTGCTAAATTATGAATAATTATTCTCGGTCAACATTTCCATCTTATAGTAAGCCTTATGGATGCTTAGTCAAATACTTAATCAAATAATAATTAATAATTAATTAGAATATAGAAATTCCATAATTAAATATTTCCTTTTGTTAGGTTATTAAAAGGTTTAAAATTTAAATTTTCATAACGGTATATATCACGAAATTCACATTTGTGGATGGTTCTTATTATTTTATTCCTAAAGGTTTGCTTAATGATATTTATAATTATTTGAAAAGAAATGTTAAATAGTAGATACCTCGTCCAAATAAATGAGTATTTTACATGTGATGAAATAAATTGTTAAAACTTGATAAAATTTAGTAGTGATAATTTCGTAAATATAATTAATTGTCTAGAAATTCCCCAAAATGAATTTAATTAGCCGGAGTCAAAATTATGAATTATAATTATTAACTTGAAAAATAATTATAAAAGATTCAAGATTCATATTAAATTAAATATGAAAGAGAATCATTAAAGAGTATTTATTGTATCCTATTTAAATATATTTTTGATTTATTTTATTAAGACGGAAATTAGACAAGTGATTGATATACATGGAAGGTTTAATCAACAACCAATAGGAAGAGAGGAAATGGACTTAAAGTCTATTACTTTAATAGTATAGTTAGATGGATTGATATGTTTTGATTACACTAACATAAATAAGTTTTTATGACAAATAGGAAAATAGTTTAAGTGAACAATTTTGACTAAGAATAAATTTATAAGGAATACGTCTCTTCAATTATTTTATTTTGTTAGGATATCTAACTATACAAATAAAAGAAAATAATGAGGATGATGTGGCAATCCCACTTTCATTCTAGGCCTAATCTTTTTTCTCATTCATCCTATCTATCCATGGGTTATGGAGCAATACCATATTGATGTCACACCCTAACCTATGGCAGAATTGCCGGGGCGTGAACTGATTGTCATAGCTCTCAAGTTACTATCATGCAATATTAAAGGTGACAATATCTATTAGATTTAATTAAATAATCATTTACATCAAAATTAACCAAAGTACATAAATTAAATTTAATCAAATAAAACAAAATCAAATATTCTAATTCTTGTATCTTCTTCTCTAGCATGCAACCTAAGTTTTCTTCAAATAAAAGCTTGAGAATCACATCACACGATAACCTGCATATGCGTTAAAAATACAATAGGTTTTGTCAACACAATGTTGAGTGAGTATAACACCAGATTTGAGACACTATATAATAATAAGTAATAGTGCAAACTGTTCCTGTGAGATATACAGATAATCCATAGCACATAACAATCAAACAACTATAAAGAAAGCAAACCAAAAAGAAAGAAACCATAAAGAAAGGGCTCAAACAATCCATATAAATGGACATTGGTTACCAAGAAAGGACTAAACCGTTGCATAAAAATGGACATCGGTTGCCGAAGTAAGCAAGTAGCATTCAAACAAAGCAAGTAAGCAAATAGCAAGTTACGCAAACTGATAAACACAAAAGGATAAACAGTTGCGGTTGAGTACTATATAATATAAAAATATCTACGAACGCATATGTCCCCAAAACGGTTAAAATAAGTAAAAGAGGGGAGTGGAATACTCACCTTAGATTAAAGGCAAGCGAGTATAATTAAGAATAAACGAGTAAACGGATAAGCGAGTCGTCCAATACGTGTCAAACGAGATAACTTATCAGACCCTGAAACATTGTGATATGAACCTTTAAATAAAAACGAACTTAATTCCGCTGGAATCAATCCAAACGGATGAGTAGAACTCTAGTTATGTCGAATTAAACGTTTAAGCGAGCTAGTACTGGCCAGAATCCGAACAGCGAGTCGGAAGTCGGGTTTTGGTCAGTAGCCTTAAAATTTCGCTATGAGAATAAAAGTCTTATGGACCGAAAGTTAAATTCGACCAGAAGTATGAGAAAACGTTAAGTCAAACTAGTTGACTATTTTGTTCTTTAACGAATTTTAAACGATTTGACTAGTCAACACCCTTTAACCACCAAAATTGATTGAAGGTTATTGACTAGGGAATATATATATATGAATGATTTCTATGTTTACAACTTACCCGGAAAGTGAAAGAATCAACGGAAATAATGAGTCAAAGGTCCATACGTATGCAAAGTCAACCGACTATGAACGTATCTTCAACCAATAAGCAAAAACCGAAGAGTTTGAGGAGGGTCAGAGGAGGGTGACGGCTGAGAGTAGTGTTTTAGGGTTTAGGGATGATTTGTGGTAGAGAAATAATGATATCGATATGTTTATATAGGATACACTGAATCGATCTAAATATAGTAACTTACTCGTTTAAGAACCGAATGGGTCTTTAGTGATTAAATCAATGTTATAAGCTGTAAATTTCGTTCTTGATCAAGTGTTTATGTACATGGACATGTATTTTAGTTGTATTAGTTTTCTTGGAGCTTCATTCACCCGATTTATGCCTAAAATAAGTGATTTGCATGCTAAAAACGAATTAGGAAACAAAATGATCAATTAATAACAAAATCGAACCAATTAATAATAAAAATTCGTTTTTAATATTTAAGGTAAGAAAATGGACATGTTATAATATTATATAACTTATCTTGGGGCAAAAGTTTTGAGATTTGGGTCAAAAATAGTCCATGTACTTTTATAAATGCGAATTTTTTCCGTTTTAACTGATTTTAAGGGTTTTTAAGAACTATTTGGCATAAATGAAAATTATGAAATTATAAAATAATTTAAACCAAGTTAAATACCAAAAATACAAGTTTTAAATAGTTCGAAAGATCCGAATTGCGTTCCCGAATCGGTTTAAACTTAAACGAATACAAATATGAAAAATCCGAGATGTTACAATTGACAAATGGGTTATAATTTCCTTTCTAATTCTCTAATTTATTATCTTATTCATCCTAACTATTCATTGGTCATGAGCCAAAATAATTTTGGCAATTGGGTTATCATTTCATTTTCAGTTCTCTAATATCTCATCTTATTTATCCGGCATATCCATGGGTCATGGGACAAAACAGTTGTAAGAAATGGGTTATAATATTTCTTTTAATTCTCTAATCTCTTATCTCATTTATCATATCTATCCACGAGTAATTGGTCAAAACCATTTTTGCAAATGTTGTATATAAACAATCAAATTTATAAATTTGAGATTTTAGATTTCTTATTGTTTGTACTATATATTTTATTTTTTTTTACCTATAATTTTGTTCATTTCTTTCATATAATGGATTTTTTTTATTTGACAAATCCCGTGTAATCGAAAGCTAGTGAAGATATATGATGTTATAAAATATATAGAAAAGTTCAGACTTTTGTTTTTATATTCTCAGCAGTCAGAGACATACCTGCTACATAAAAGAATTTTACTTGTTCGATAAGATGTATTTAATTCAATTGAATATAAACTATACTAGTTAACTGTTAAGTTTAGATGAGTAGAGACGTACAGCTTTGGTGTTAAGTTATTTATAATAAAAAGTGGCTAGTTTGAAGGCTTGAATTATATATATGTGCTTTACTTGAATTAAACGCGTAGTCATAAATCAGTAAAGATTTACCCAATAGAAACAGAATAAGGCAGTCGTCATCCAAACAAAATTAATCGCCGACAATTTCTGCTTAGTTTACCATAAAACTCATTTCTTCTTCTTCTTCTACTTCCATCACAACAAAATGAAGATGAAGTTATGGCTGAGAAAGCCAGTTCTAGCCTTACTCTTCCTCACTGTTCTGGCCCCCATTGTTCTCTACACTGACAAACTCACTACCTTCTGTAATAATAATAACTTCCAGATCTTACTTACTTTTATTAATTATTAAAGTCGACCTAATTCAATTCTTGTTGCAGCTTCTTATGAATTCATCCAGGAGCCTTCCACACTTGTAACTAACTTTCATTACTTCTTTATTTTATTATTAATTCTTTTGTTTAATTAATTAGGGTTCTTTTGTTGCAGTCGGTTAATCGAGATGTTAGACCCCTAAATTTGCTTCCTCAGGTCACTGCTAGATCTAGATTCATTCATTCTATATCAATATTATTTTATTTATTGTTTTAATTTGGATTTTTAGGAGTCATCTGTAACCCTTAAAGAACCATTAGGTGATGTTCATATGGAAGATTTGACTAGTTTTGTTCAATTTTCTGATAATGAAAGCTCCAGTATAACCAGACAGCTTAATGAAGGTTAATATTCTTAATTTATTAACCCTAATTCTCTTTATTATGGGTGATTTATATGCCAATTTTCACCAGAATCAAAGGGACTTGAAGACAACCCTATTAAGCAAGTTACTCAAGATGATACCAGAGTGGATTCACTTGAAAACAATGAGAATGTCAAGTTGAAGGTGGATGAGCTGCCCACTAAATCTGTAAGTTGTGCTGTCATATTCATGACTCTTGTGACCTGTCAATCATTGCATTAGCTGTATTTCTTTAATCAAAATTTATTGACTTGGATCTGTTTGACACTGTTATGATCATGCTCACATGTTCCTTATCGAATTATTATAATTATGTTTACCAAGCAACTAATTGTGGTTGATTTGAAAGTGCCTTTATGTCAGCATCTTAATACCAAGATTTGGTTTCCATTAATGTCAATTATAATATAATTTATAATAATTAAAGTTTTCCTTCACATGAGGAGTTAATTCGTGTTAATGTCTAATATTTTTTTTTAGGAAATTAAACCTGAGGCTCAGAAAGCTGTTAAAAAGGAACCCGTGAAAACGAAGAGTGATAAACCGATTGAACATGTTTTAGTAGATAATCGTGTTCGGTATCTCAAGGATCAGTTAATTAGAGCAAGAGTTTACCTTTCTCTTTCGGCAACACGAACAAACACTCAATTTAATAGGGAACTTCGGTTACGCATGAAGGAAGTCCAAAGAGCACTCGGTGATGCAACCAAGGATGCAGATTTACCAAAAAAGTAACCCTTAATTTATTTTTTCTGCCATAAATAAACCGTTACATTTTAGTATTTACTAATCGGTTATGCTGCTGTAAACTCAGTTCCTATGACAAGCTGAAGGCGATGGATCAAACGTTGGCAAAAGGAAAGCAATTACAGGATGATTGCACAGCAGTTGTAAAGAAACTGCGTGCGATTATTCACTCAACAGAAGAACAAGCACGTGTGCATCAAAAACAAGCCTTGTTTTTAACTCACTTAACTGCCAAAACTATCCCCAAGGGCCTACATTGTCTTCCTTTACGCCTTACAACTGAATATTATTCGTTAAATTCTTCATCGCAACACTTCCCAAATCAAGAAAATCTTGATGACCCGAACCTGTTTCATTATGCGTTGTTTTCTGATAACGTGTTAGCTACAGCTGTGGTTGTCAATTCAACTGTTACTAACTCCAAGGTGAGTGATTATGTTTTTTTTATAAACTTATGATTGCATTTTATGCGTTGTGATTGTTAACATGTAAACGTGACAGCATCCTTCAAAACACGTGTTCCACATTGTGACCGACAAGCTGAATTATGCTGCAATGAGGATGTGGTTTCTTGCAAACCCGCCCGGGAAGGCTACAATACAAGTTCAGAACATTGATGAATTCACATGGCTGAATGCAAGTTACAGTCCGGTTCTTAAACAGTTAGCTTCTCAGAACATGATTGATTATTATTTCAAAACTCATAAGGGGGCCGAATCTGATTCAAATCTGAAGTTCCGCAACCCAAAGTATCTGTCAATGATGAATCATCTTCGGTTTTATCTTCCAGAAGTATTTCCAAAGCTGAGAAAAGTGGTGTTCTTGGATGATGATATAGTGGTTCAGAAGGATATAAGTGGTCTTTGGTCTATTGATCTGAAAGGTAAGGTGAACGGTGCGGTTGAGACGTGTGGGGAAAACTTCCATCGGTTTGACCGTTACCTCAATTTTTCAAATCCCTTGATTGCTAAAAACTTTGACCCGCGCGCTTGTGGGTGGGCGTATGGAATGAATGTATTTGATTTGGAAGAATGGAAGAGACAAAACATTACAGATGTTTATCACTCGTGGCAAAATTTGGTAAGTACTGCATTAATGATTAATCAGTTTCTAAAATACTTAAATCTTGACGGGTTTCGTGATCATTTGTTATGTTTCTGGATGCAGAATCACGATAGGCTACTTTGGAAGCTGGGGACGTTGCCACCGGGTTTGATAACATTCTGGAATCGTGTATACCCGTTAAATAAGTCATGGCATGTGCTTGGGCTCGGGTACAACCCAAGTGTGGGCCAGAGGGACATTGAAAGAGCAGCAGTGGTCCACTACAACGGAAATTTGAAGCCGTGGCTGGAGATAGGGATACCTAAGTTTAGAGGGTACTGGAACAAGTATGTGGATTATGATCAGGCGTATATGCGAGATTGCAATATGAGTCCTTGAGTAGACAGAGAAGAAGTAACTCTGGTTAATAAGTCGGTATATATTCTTTGATTGTTCATAGTGTTGATGGTTAGTCTCCTCTTAAAAGATAATCTAGATTCTAGCCACACATTATGTTGATTTTGTTGTAAAGGAGCAGTAGATTCATGGTATGCAAGTTGGTGTTTGATGTGTGCATTTTGTATATACTATCAATGGCTGAAATCTTTCAAATAAAAAAAAAAAAAAAACAAAAACTGAAGGCCATGAGAGCTTAATCCTTTGTACAATCGGGTTCAAACCCGGATCTTAAAAAATAGCATGTAAAAAACAAGTACCATGAACGAAAATAAGCGGCTTAACGAGTAAATGACATGACGTCTCAGATTATCCTACCACTTGGTATCAAGGTGTCTTTGATAACCGTCACGATACCGCTCTTAATGAAGTAACCGTCAGTCTCCCGCGCTGTTTCTTCAACATTATCAATGTTTACAATCTGAAAGTTCAACAATATAGCATATCAGTTCTGCATAAGTTTATTAACTATGTTAGCTGATTATTTACCTTCACATTATCTCCGATTCGAGCATTTTTGTCGATAATCGCTTTCTTGATGTGCGTATTCTTTCCAATACCGATAGCTACCCCGCCCTTTGCCGCCAATAGTCTTCTGTCTGCGTCAGTCTGCTCCATATAAACACAACTCATCATTCATTTCCATCAAAAAAGTAAAGTTAAAAATCAATATATATTTGGTTAGCAACCTCATAGTAGTCAGCTCCCATGAGCAAAGTGTCTTCAATAATCACACCCTCGGATATGCATGACCGAAGACCAATCACCGAGTGATGAATCTTACAGTTCTGCAGGGCAAATAATAGTTCGACCCGCTCAGAACAGATCTACACTCTGAACCCTAAATCATAAACCTTAAAGCATTCTAGTAAGACAGAAGATATATTAAGTACCTTGATTACACAACCCTCACCAATGACACTGTTTGTGACATCAGCATTCAACATCTTTGAAGGTGGTAAGTATCGCGGTTGTGTATATATTGGAGCAGACCGATCATAGAAACTGCAAAGCGAGGAATGACACGTCTATAATTTGTTATGCTGCAAAGTTTAACAAGTAGTTGGTAAGTGGCATGACAAAAAAAGGTGAGAAGTTGACCTGAAATCTGGAAGTGGCTTCTTGGTGATCCCTAAATTTGCATGATAGAAAGCCTCAATGGTACCAATGTCTTCCCAGTAACCATCATACAGGTAAGCTTGCACCTAAAACAAACGAAACAACAGTGAATTTTGTATTAGATTTGTGTCGTGTCAAAAATCCACACCCCAAATTTATAACAAACCTTAAAGAAAAGGAAAAATACATGATCTCAACTTACCCGCAAGCCGATAGATGTTGCACCTGGAATTACTTCACTTCCAAAATCATTCGCCTTTGGAAACTTCTCTCTGAGCAAGTCCAACATTACATTCTTACTAAAAACATATATGCCCATACTCGCAATAAACGGCAGTTCTTTCGCTCGCTTATCATCCAACCCGAGAATGGTAGTATCAACCTAAAGCAGATATTTTAAATCATTAACCCAAAAAATATATGAGAACCCATTGCAGAAAACTCAGAGGCCCACCAATAACTGTATGACTATTCTAATAAAATTTGACTATCGTCATACCTTCATTGCTTGTAATTTGTCTCCCTTGGGCTTTTCTGAAAACTCGATGATCCTACCTTCCTCGTCAATTTTCATCAAACCGAACGCAGTGGCCCGTTTCTCATCCATGGGTAACGCAGCCACAGTTATATCAGCATCACTTTCCCTATGTGCTTGAATAAACTTCTCATAATCCATACGATACAAATGATCACCAGCAAGAACTAAAAATTCCAACACATTTTGTTCTTCAAGCAACCATAGATACTGCCTTACAGCATCAGCTGTACCCTAATGATTATCCGCAAAAACACGCATAGATCAAGCAAACATACTAAGTCTAAAACTCACTCACTCGGTTAAGCCATTGTTAATAATAATTACCTGGAACCAGTCGGGATTCTCGGGACTTTGTTGGGCTGCAAGAACTTCAACAAAACCTTCATTCTTGTAACCACCCATGTTGCTTGCGTATGCACGCGATAAATGACGGTTAAGTGATGCGGAATTGAATTGTGTGAGAACATATATCTTGTTTACATTGCTGTTTAAACAGTTGCTGACAGGTATGTCTATCAATCTGTAATTAGCTCCCAAAGGAACAGCAGGCTTAGCTCTTTTCTTTGTTAGAGGATATAATCTGGTCCCTGCTCCACCACCAAGAATGATTCCAAGAACACTCTACACATTCAAATCATATCATATATGTAACATCAGAAACTTCAGATCAACCAATATTGTTCGCTTTGCCTATAAAAAGCTCATGAATTTGTTTTTGGTTGATCGAGTGGAGACTTCCCAGGAGGTCATTTATCCTGGTACTATACATCTCACTTGAGCGCACTTAACTGAAGAGTTCTCCTCTCATCCACAACCAATGTGTATAAAACGTGTTAATGATATTTGAGGTCCGGTATTCATTATAAACCATGTAGGGGCGTGCATTGGTCAATTTATGTCAGTTTTGGGCTCAAGACAAACCAAAAAACTGAAAACAAGTTTCGGTTTGGGATTGTTTTGGTTTTTTTTTTCCGTTTACCATTATGTCTTAAAATTTATTGGCCAGAAAAATTTGACCCAAAATAATGAACTTGGACCTACATGTTTGGTTAATTAATAATTAATTAATTATTATACATCTAAGCTAAAAATATTTGGGTTACACTTACAGTATATTAAATTCTTATAAATAATCTAACGCTCAAAATTAAAAATATTAATCCAAAAATTCGGTTTGTCGATTAAGCATACATTATATGCAAAAGCGAAACCAGACCAAAATTTCGGTTTTACAAAAACATTAAACCAAACTGTTGGTTTTTATTTGGGTTGGGTTATTTTGATTACGGGTCGATCTTCTTTCGGGTTTAATGCACACCCCTAAAACCCATAGTGGAATTTGGCAAAGGTGTTACAAAATTGAAACAACCACCAGTTTGAGAAATGAGATCCATATATACCTTGCTGGCATCAGGATCAAGACATGTCTGAGAATAACTAGAATCAGAAACAGCTTTGGGACAGACAACACTTGGAGTCTGTCTTCTTCTTCTTATTCTTGTTGTTGTTGTTGTTGGTTCACCGTCAGCAATGATGACATGGGATGTTTTCCGGTGAACAATGGAGGCGTTGGTGTTCTTTAAAAGCATATTCCGGCGGAAGATCTGAGAAGCAGTGGAAGATGAGGACAGATTGCCACTCATTACTCCGGCTGACTGAATCATCATGGGGGTGGCCATGATCGAATAATATTGTTGATATTGGAATTAGAGTATGATAAATAATAATATGGGGAGGAGATGAAGAAGGAGATGGAAATCTTATGATGTGTGGATGTGAAGTGTGTGTTTGTAATTTGTAAATTGTAATATGAACAAAACAAACAATAACATCCTCATGCACACAACCAGCCAAACTAATGTTACTCAACTCTTACTATTGGCTACTTGCAAGTTGGTCCCTGAGTTTGTAGTTAAATAACATATGTTGACTGATGACATGTTAAATGCCATCTATGCATTTGGGTTAGGGTTGCATGGGCTTACTTGGTTTTAAGCATGTGAGGCCCATTGGCCTCATTTAGTTCACTCCACGGTTCCACACTTCCACATAGAGGTGCACAAAAAACCCGTACCCGGAACCGGATCCGAAAAAATACCCGGAACAGGTTTTTTTTATACCCGGGTATTCTATACCTGAAACCGGAACCGACCTACCCGTAGGGTATGGATAGGGTATGCATTTTGATGTCAATACCCGTACCTGGAACCGTACCCGATTTATACCTGTAAATACCCGGACCCGGTCATACCCTATACCCGATACCCGATACCAATCTTCTAATACCCGAAATAATACATGAGTTTTTATAGTATATCTTTATGTTTACTTCACAACTTTTATGTTTAAGTTTTTGTAAAATGCATATTACTAAGTAAAGAATTTGTAATTAAGTAGATTTATGGTTTTTGTAATATAGTTTAATTATTTTTATAAGTTACAAAGCAAATTTAAATTTTAAACAATATAAAAAATGTATAAAAAATTTACAAATTCAAAACCGGGTATTAATACCCGGTCGTACCCGGTTCCAATACCCGAACCCGATCATACCCTACCTAGCTACATAGGGTTGAGCTTTTCTCCACAATACCCTACCCGAACCCTACCCGATTTTTCTCAATACCCGATTTTTCAATACCCGATCATACCCGAAACCGGTCCATACCCGAACCCGGGTATTAGAAAAAACCCGATTTATGCACCTCTGTGTACACAACCGTTTTTTTTCAAACCAAATCGGTTTGGTTTTGCATATTCCAAACCGGTTTGGATCAACCGGTACGTTTATAAAACTGGTTTAAGCATAGAAGTAGCCAAACTAACGCAGACCGATTCGGGGCGGATTTAAACCGGTTTGATTGAAAAATACCCAAACCGCTATACGAACTGAACCGATGGTTTGGGAACCGGTTTGAGAAACAAACTCGTTCAGTTCGTTTTCGGTTAACCGCTTCCAAACCATTTTTTTGTACACCTCTAGTTCCACACACACAACACAAGGGAATGGCACTAGACATGTAAAGAAAACTGGGTTGGGACAAATGAACCGGTTTCCAACCCAACTTAGACTCATCTCAAGTCAATTGAGCCCAAATCGGTTTGGTTTACGACCTAGCCTGTCGGTCCGCAGCTAGTTCCTAATCTCGTTCCATCTAATCGGTTTGGAGCTGATTCCATTTGAATACATGCCAGAAACCCTTTATTTTTTTTCTCCAAACTAGGTTTAACAGGATCCAAACCGGTTTGATCGGGCTGATATTCCTTCCTCCAAACGGTTTTAAACCCAATCTGGTTTCTTCCAAACCAGTTTTAACCATGTATAGACTACCCAAACCAGTTTTTTGCCCGAATTGGTTTAGGATATAACCGTTTTATACATGTCTATGTGGCACTAACATCTTCCCTTGACTCTTATACCAGACATGTCCTCAACCCCATAGTTCCTTATCTTACTAGTTGGTAGTTACGGTGTAGTTACCAATGCTTTCAAAATTGAGCCGAACATCACACCAAACGCCTTGTCATTTAAATTTTCAGGATGGATTTAAAACAGATGATGTCATAATTAATTTAAATTTATAGAAAGAAACTTAATTTAGAGAGGGAAGAAAAAAATAAACTATATGGTACAAAAATGTATTGAGTAGCCTTACCCTTTTGTAACTAAATAACAAATACTTACTAGTAATATATTAATAGCAAATAGAAGTATTTTACAGCTATTTATATAAACTCAATAATAAAAATAAAATTAATAAAACATGATAGCGTAGTTATATATTTATAAACTAGCTTTTAGCCACGTGTTACATGGGTTACTTGAAGGTTTTTTTATTATTAAAATGATATGTTAATGTTGTTATATTTTAAATACCAAAATTTTGTTAATAATATTATGTTTTTAATGGGCTTATAAAGACTTACTTCACCAAACATGAAATTGATTATTTAACTTGTCACAAGTATGCTTGAGATCTTTTTATTGTATTTTTGGTCGACCCACAAATAAGGTGTAAATTGGGCTTAAGGTTGGATTTGTCAACTGTGCTCGACCGAAGAATGAGTTTGCTCGACTAAGCGCATCTTGGTAAAAGTAAATACCTTGTTCGAAGTGTTTGGTTTGCTCGAGCAAAATAGCATATCTTGAAGCTAACCTTACTCGAATAAGATACATTGCTTAAAGAAATACTTTGCTCGAAGTGTCTACTTTGCTCGAGTTCCATACTTAGAAAATTTATGAGGAGGTTCATGGTTTAAGTTATATATATATTTTTAAGTTTGTTAAAAAGTGTGTTTATGTTTGTGGGCTTTTATATTTTTGGGCTTAGAACAATTTAAGATTGTTTTTTCTTTTATGTTATTGGGCTTTTATATAAAACTCTTGTTTGAATATTAATATTTTGACTTTGTGAATATGAGGTAAGTTATGTTTACTTAATAACTGACTTAAATCCATTCTATGTTTATATCACTTGAGTTATGTATTTTCGTAAAATTTTTATATAGCCTTTTGTTTATGTGAAAACGAACTTTACTTTTTAAAACAGATTGTTATGAAATGAGTTGCGGTATATATATTTGATTATTTTAAATAAGAATTTTTTTAAAAAAATTATCTTTTAAGTTTATAGTTTAAGTTATGTATTTACTAATTTTATTAAGATTTGTTTTTATGTTATCTTAGAAGTTTTTGGGTTTGTATTTTATTTTAATTATTGTTCTGGTTTGATATTTAATGTTTTAGTCTTGCAATGTTTGAAAATAGCGGGCATAATCATAATCATCATACCTATCTATGTTCTTCCAAGCAATTAAAGATTCTACGTATTCAGCTTTGTTCTTCATTACTTACTACTACTACCGATTAACATTAACCCTAATTCTAAAAACGCAATCAGATTATCAATGGCGAACATAGTTGCCTGGAGTTTTGATCAGTTAGTAAACAAATATGTTTTTGTTTTGAGTGGTCAGTCTACAATCGATAAAGCTAGTGTCAATGAGGTGTGTTCTTTAAGCTTACGTTTCCTGGAACAAATGCATTCTATAGGTAATAGGAAGATTTTTCCATATGTTGAAGAGAATGATCTTCTGGATCAGATCGTTGTTAGGCTTAATGATGTTGTTGAAGATGTTGAATCAATAGTTTATGTGAGGGAGTGGTCGTATTCTCCCAATGATAACAGGGTTGTGGTTAGGTTTGAAGATGGTAGTTCCGAGGTTATGAGTCGGGAGATATTATTAGAGTATTTGGCTATGTTGAGAAAGATGGACCGTTTGAGGTATGCTAATGTTAAGAAATTCAGGGCTCATTTTGATTTAGAAGATGAGTTGAGTAAGAAGGTTGGTTGGATGGTAGGCTGCCTGAACAGTGAGTCTGATTTTGATCATATTTCTAATAATTTGTTGTCTGATGATGAAGATTAAAGTATTATGTTAAAGTAATTTTCTACATTATACCAAGTTTTATAATATTGAAACAGTTTGGTTTTTGAATTTTGTAATATAGTTGGTGTTGATAGGAATAGTTATTTGAATTGAATCATTTTGTTCAAGTTTGATAAATATTTAATTCAAGTTATATTTAGTAATTTGTTATCTTCATCATACATTTGGTTAAAACCATTTAATTTGAATTATGTTTTTACCATATTTAGTGTATTTTTTTTGTTTTGTTTACAGGTTGTGAAATGGGTAGCTTTTGCTAGATGCTGACTATATTTATGAGCTGAAGATGTTATTTTTTGGGGTCGTCTTCGGGTTAATTCATGTAATAGACAATTCTAACATTTTTCTATGTGAATATTTTAATATTAAGCTTATGAAGTTATAGTTTAAGTTGTTTATGTTATTTATTCATATTGTTTTTGAGTGTATTGTAAACCACATATAGGTTAGTGACACTGGGGAGTTAGATGTTATATATTATGAACTTTGTGATAACTCTCACCCTAGGATTTTAGTTAAAACTGATAGCTTTGTTGACAATTAACTCATGTATGACTATTTGATTTTATGAAATGTAATGTTCTAAAATTAAGAGTTAATTGTGTGTTATTGTGCATACTTATTTGGTAATTGTTATTAGGATAATGCACATTTGATGAACGATCACGTGAGTAAATGATGCACCGTGGCCTTGAAAGAATAAGAAACTAATATGTGTGTCGGAAAGCACCTGAATGTGTGAATGCGTGAGTAAATGTCTTAGAAAGAGTAAATATGATATGACGAGTTATTCGTGATAACAAGAATGACAAATTGAGTTACTAGTTAATGTGACTCTAGTACCTAATGACACAAGAGCACTTAATAGTAAATGACTAGTTATAATTGTGAACATAATAATAGAACAAACAAGACTGTTACAGCAAACGTCTTGGGTCATTTTGTTATAGTTAACTTAATGAATCCGAGAAAGGATAATAACAACCTAGGTTGTCATAATCTATTTGAGATTTTCCACTAGAGTGTAATTTAGTGTATCATATGAGAAATCAGCTTAGAAAGGAGCCTTGTCGTTGAGCTAATCAGGTAAGTACTTCGGATTCATTATTACAAGTTATTAGAATGCTTAAGGGAAAAAGGACGTGAAACAATAAATACATTACGTATAACTTGCCTGAAACCACTCTCTAAAATCGGCTCCTCTACACCTCCAAAACCGATCCATAAAAACGAGTGCAAGAAAACCTACAATTAGTAAGGTCAAAAGCATACTTTATGATGAAGTCTTTCAAGGATGTTATGACCCAAAGGGAACTCGATTATGGGAAAAGCATAGACAAGACTAGATACCAAAATGTAAAGGTTATAGTTTCAATATACTAAAGCAATGCACATCCTTTCCCCTCTTGAAAATCTCTTACCTCTCACCATTGTGGGTGTAATAGGAAGCATGAAAACTAGGTTTATGATGTAGAGATATGTATGCATGATCAATGTAGAGATTATAGATGAGAATAGGGCTGTCATGACACCCTAAAACGACATTCAAGGGCTACAACAATTCCCTTATTGGTTAGCCTCCAAACCATCACCATCATGGTAGGAAAAAGAGAGTATAATGGCAGCACCTGCTTTGTGTGCAGCAAACTAAGCTTAACTGAGGCCTTTTACAATCCTTTTAAACC
Organism: Bidens hawaiensis; assembly: GCF_021521415.1. Taxonomy (NCBI): domain Eukaryota; kingdom Viridiplantae; phylum Streptophyta; class Magnoliopsida; order Asterales; family Asteraceae; genus Bidens; species Bidens hawaiensis. Next base: position 65,612 of record NW_027497878.1, read on the forward strand.
TCCCAAGACCTGCAAATTTCCCCTTAAGTCCATGATAAGTCGCCATCCATATTTTAGGGATTTAAACAAACACAAAACCACACACACATTCACGGTTTTGTGAGGGCAGAAAAGCACAAATGTGCAGCTGTGTTTTGAGCCCTTGGATCAGATTATAGATCAACCAATAGGGTGTAATCACATGGATCAATACCCTCTTAAAATACCAGCCCTTAGAGCATTCCCAACCGATTCTCCAAACCTCACTTCATTTCTAAAATTAATAAAAAAAATCATTCAAATAACCACTCCAATCCATTCTCTATCTCCAAACCCCGTCTTTAAAGTTTAGTGAAAAGCTACAGTATACCTCCAAATTTAGGGAAGCCCACATCACTCCATTTCCAACTCCCGCCTCCCCCCCCCCTTAATCCCTACCTTAATCAAATTGTTAGAACAGAGGAAAAAAAACCATTCCCTTTCACCACCTTCGATTTAGGTCATCTTCTCATATTTTCTTGGGTAATTCATCTTTAAATCCATTTATCTGTTGTAATTTATTCATAGATCTGATTTTTATGTTTTCAATTCGAATTTCCTTTGGTAAATTTTGATGCAGCCCCTATAATACAACTTATAGGGTTTTGTGATAAAATTGGTCACAATCGATTATGTTGCTTAGATTGTGAAATACTCAGTTCGTGCTGTAAAAGAAAATTGATATGTTATTTTTATCAAATGATTACACTACTGTTGTTAAGAGTTTGTTGGTACACATACTTCAGAAACTCTAATCAAGAATTTCTTATTATAGTGGATGTTGAGTGTTTCTATTATATTGGCGTGTTAAATTAGGAGATTTTGAACTAGTTTATATTGTATTATATTTCTAGAAATTTAGGAGATTGCATAGGATTCTAAAAACAAATATATAAACTAATGGGTTTAGTCATTACTCTTATGATCAGTTATAACATTTATATTTACTTAATGTGTGCGTATATATATATATATATATATATATATATATAAGTTTTAGCATTTATACTTATTGTCATGTTAAACATGTGTGATCATGTTTCTGACTTTTGTATTATTATTCAGTTTACTTAGTCAAGATATGGATTCACAAGGTCAGGATATGGATTTACAAGAACAGGGGTGGATTCACAAGACCCGGATATGTACTTCACCAACCTTCTTAGTGGAAACTCTCTCGTGAACCTTAGTGACTCTCTACCCTAACCCTCTAGCAATTCAACCAACGTTGAGAGGTCAATGAGGGGTACAAACTTCAGCTCTAAATAAGACGAGTTACTTGTCTCTGCATGGCTAAATTGCAGCCTTGATGACATAAAAGGAACAGATCAAAAGAGCTCTCACTTCTAAGCACAAATATTTAAATACTTTCATGAACATAAAGAAACCACAACCGGTCAGTTAAGTCTTTAACACAACGATGGTCGTGCATTCAAAATGCCACAAATAGCTTTTGTTCGTACCTAGATCAAGTTGAAGGGGTAAATCAAAGTGGTATAACTCAACATGATAAGGTAAAATTTCCACACTCTTGTTTTGAGAGTACGTTATTTTTTATTTTGTTTTCTCTAACACGCATTTTATTTGTTTAATGCAAGTTTGATAAGGCAAAGATCATGTACCAATCAATAGAAATGTGCAACTTTCAGTTTGAGCATTGTTGGCACATATTGAAGGACGAACCAAAGTGGAATTCGCGTCTCACGAAATCTGTCCCAAAGCAAAGGAAGACGATGGTCCCGACCCTGACCCCATCCCCGAGCACAACTCCGTCTCCAACATGTGATGTGATCGACAATGGAGTTGTCGAATTGGACCGACCAACGGGTAGGAAAGCCGCAAAACGAAAACGAATGGCCGAAACTATGCAAACTGAGGAAATAATCCAAATCAAAAAGATGAGGTATACTCTTTTAGAGGAGTCACGGTTCAAGAGAAAGAGTTTTATCGACTTAAGGCCGAGAAGATGGAGTATGACAGAAAAGTTGAAGATGAAAGGTTGAGGTTGCAGTCGGAGAAGATGGAGTATGACAAAAAAGTTGAAGATGAAAGGTTGAGATTGCAATCCAAGAAGATGGATTATGACAAAAAAGTTGAAGATGAAAGGTTGCGATTGCAAGTCGAGAAGATGGAGTTTGCAAAGAAAGAGTAAGAACACCAGATTATGATGATGGACATGAGTAGCATGTCAAAAATCCAGCGGCTATATTTTGAGGAACTTCAAAGGGAAATTATAATGAGGCGCAATCATACTTGAGATAATCAGCTAAGCTTTGAAAATCGAAGACCAGTGCGTATATTTTGGTTCTACATGGAAATATTTATGCCTATTTTTTGTGTTAGGGTCGGTCTTAAACTTTATTTTGATGGTTGATATTCTGTTTAGAATTATGTGCTTAAGTGTATACTTGCAGCAACATTAAATGATCATGATTTTCTGTTTAAAATTATGTGCATTATGAACTGGATTCAACACCCGATGTTCCAAATATTTTTCTTTGGGGAACTGGAAGAGCAATGGAACTTGGACGCGAATGGCATTACATATGAAAATGATAGCTTTACTGTTGATTTGATGAGTAATGTTAGTTGGGATCATATTAGGGTTGTCTCTTTTTGGGATTCTGATACGGGTTCCGATTTCGGGCATGTTTCGTTACCAAATAATTCGGGATCGGATAATTCGAGTGCGCAACCGACAATGTCTGAAAACTGTAAGGTGTTATTGGATACGTATTGGTTAAGATGGGCGTTGAATGAAGAGGATAATGTGATTGATATTGGGTTAGAGGGTGCGATCGGGATTCAGAACTATATGGCGTTCGGGTGGACGGAACCAGACCGGGAGCATGATCATATGCTTAAGGCTAATGTGGCGGTGGCGGGTTTTACGGAAGAGGGTGTGCCATTTGCGGATGATTATTATATTACGAAGTATAGTGAGTGTATCAAGAGTTGGTAATCGCCGACAAAAAAGAACCGATTGTTGTCACTTCGGGCCCTGCCTCGCGTTATCCGAACCCGTAAAAGGTTTTGTATTTAAACAAGAAAGAATCACCTGTTTTGCGAGTTGAACGAGGCATGCCTATAACGTTCTCGATACAAGAGGGCCATGACGTGGCATTTTACATCGATTCGTGAAGAGTTGATGTGGTCCCCGGACCGAAACACACCCGATCATGTTTATTATCAGTCACTTTTTACCAATGGATGTTTGCTGTTGTCTTGATATTTTGCATCGTTATTTTATCAATTGCCAATTTGCAGTTTGCATTACTATATCATAATATAAAAATCATACTAGATCATAATATAAAAATCCATTTTCTGCATTCTCAATATTATTGTATCTTTCAAGTTAATTTGTTTGCTTTTGTTACTAGCCACAAAGCTGCAATGGGGTTCTCAAAGGGTTATTTTGGTATTTAGTCAGACCGAAACAACAAAATATTTTTCCTCCCTTTCAAGTCCCATATCAACTACCATGCACCAAAAACCAATCTCAGAAGGTATTTAAAAAAAGAATTGAAACAATAATATTCAATAGTTGATACTATTTGAAGTGAGTTTTAGGAGTTGGGTTAACCCGGTCTCAATAAGCGATTCCGATTAACCCAAACATAATAATTAGATAGTTAAACTTCTACAAAAATATATTAGAAATCAATTTTAAATGAAAATGATAATAAGACAAAATAGGTAGTAGTTAAGAAGAATAAGAAAAAAAAAAATAAAAAAAATAATATAGAGATAGGAATGGAGAATGGGTTGGAAGAGGTTTTTAGAAAATGATGGATAAATTTAAGAAATTATGTTTTTTAGTTAAATTTTAAAGATGGAGAATCCATTGGGAATGCTCTTAGTCACTCCAAAACCTCACCACTATAACACCATTTTGACACTTAAAACCTAAGAAAGAAGGGCTGCACTTCCAGTAGTGAAATTTCTAAGAAACAAGCAGTAGAGGAGGCTACAAAGTGTGTAATAGTTGATCTCATCCATCCCTCATTAGTTCCTTGTGTTGAGGTAAGTTTAACTCAGCTCCTAGTATAAGGAAATTTTCTTAGAAAGTGTTACATGGAATGCATGTTGTAATCGAATCGAGGGATGGTTCGGATTAGGTTATGGGTTAAGGATGACAAGGAGCCACTTAAGTGTTATATACTAATGATCTTATAATGTAAGCATAAATAATTAGTTGATTATGGCCATGTCTAGAAAAGATTAACCAAAACCCTAATTCTAGAGAGAGAAAGATGGAATCTTGTGTATTACTATAACTTAAAATCTTTCACACATATACTAAATGATGTTAATAGAACCAGGTCATGACAATGTTTACACTAAAATGTGGGAAAATCTAAGTCTTGCATAAATGAACTAAACCTATGAGTAAATAAACCTCATATTCAATTGTTAGAAACTATTATACATGCTGAATTTTATGCCCTAAAGAAGCCTAACAATTGCGGGAATATTTTTGTAAGAAAAGATCATCTTTTGCTCAAAAGAAGAGACTAACAAGTATACCTAAAACCATTTTCTAAAAGATTTAAGGAATATAATAACATATGGTCTTTGGAAGAAAGAATATGTAATGGTTAAGTAAGAGTTAGGGGCTGTCCAAATCTGAACCCGAATCTTACTAGCTTAAAGTGTTTTAAAGAATAAAGTGTGTAACTTGAAATGAACTCTACACCATAATAATAAAGTTAGGGCAACTTATAAGGGAAAACCTAACACCATATGAAGTCACAAGTGTTTAAATTGAGAGGAATGTGTTGTCATATAGAATGAAGTATGTTACATAAAACTAGTATGGTCTGTATTGTGAGAAGTATATATGACACTTGAGTGGTGTTACAAAAGAATAGAAAATCTTAATGGGGAACTATTATAATATAGGGATTGTGTTTGAAGTACCTTAAAGATGGTTGAAGAGTTGTTCAAGAACCCACCCGAGAAGGTGAGTTCTTGTGGCCCTTTTTATGTTTTATATGTTTTGGGGAGAAATATGCTTAAATATATTGATTTGAATTACTTGAATATTGAAATGCTCGATGTTGATGTTTATGCTTGAGACGATTGAATGATTGCATAAGTTTGATTTATCGCTTAAGTCCCCTATCTGTTGTTTCGTAACCTTTAACTCTTTGTTGATATGGGCCGGTGTCAAGTGGGATAGTACTATCGGGGACGTCCACCCCATTCACGGTTGGTAGGGCCAACTATGTAAATATGAATGCTATTTGTCATTTTGTGTGTATGTACTAACGTTCCGCGATAAAACGTTAGAGCTAACGGGCCTGGAAAGGCGTTAGTGGGGCAGAGACGAATCGGCTAGGTTACGGGCTTATGCTAGAATGAGATGAACTAATGCATATAACATAATATCATGATGAGCTATTTTTATGAAAGAAATAAATATTGTTTACCGTGTCAAAATCCACGGACTCACCAACTATTTTTAGTTGACGTTTTGTAGGTTCCCTGGACGGATCACACGAGATATCCCGATATACACAGGTGCGGAATCCCTGTGTAGATCGTTACGGACATAGAACACAAACACACAAACACACGAATACGATATGAACAAACTCACGTTATATTAATAACTCAACACGTGATTCTTACAGACTCTCGACCTCACGTCACTTGACTCACTGGTTTACACGAACTCGAACCACTACAAAACCATAATCCGTAACCTATATAAATACACGACAACTTCGCCTCAGGCGAAGTTGTCCATAACTTCGCTTGTTCAACAAGTTCGCCTAGGCGAACTTGTCAACAACTTCGCTTGGTTAACAAGTTCGCCTAAGCGAACTTGTCAACAACTTCGCTTTAAACAAACAAATACATAAACAATATTACAGACTCGATTACAGACATTAGACATATGAACTACTGACATTTATGCACCAACAGACTCCCCCTTGGCAGTAGCTTCATATCTTGATCTTTCAGCTCTTGTCTCGTAATCCTGTAACTTCAAGCGTGCACTCCTTCTCTAACACACACCGACACAACTCGTTGATACTTTCTTGCTTCGTCCTTCCAAGCTGGAATATAAAAGATTTTCTTCTCGTTAAGCACCTTCAGATCAGCTTGCGATAAGTTAACAAGATGCATCGGATCGTAAACTCTAAGAATCTCTTGTTCATCCTCATCTTCCATCACTGCCTCTGCTGTCTCACAATCAACGAACCACCACTTTAGGTCTTTGAGCACATCCTTGGGCATAAGCTTCATCGGTACTTCTTTAAGGCACCGGATTGGTTTATACTTCATAACCATCCAAGGCTTTCCATCAGCTATCAAACCTCTATCCTTGTCTTCAACAAGTTTCCCTTTCTGTGGTTTCAACAGCTCAAACTTCTTTTCCTTTTTGCTCTCTTTCCATACGATTTTCCCTATGACTCTAGCCATATTATCGTCACTTCGATTGATCAACCCAATCTGGCTAAGTCTTTAACCTCACATTCAGGCAGTGTGTTTAACGATCTCAACATCCTTCTAAGGTACTGAACTCCATCATATCGTTTAATCACGAAGAGCCGCAACTGCTCATCATAAATCCAGCATATAATCCCTTTCTTTGCTTCAGCATAGCCCTTAATGTTGTAACTCTTTTTGAACATGGTAGGGACTGCCGGTTTCTTTGTTTTGACGAACCATTGAGCGTATCCTTCCTTCCACCTCGGCTGCTCTTCCCATTCAGTATCTTCAACTGCCGTCTGATCACCCATATCGGCTTTCTCAACCTCTGGAATGTCATGTTCGACATTTTCCTCTACTATCTCTCCTTCCTCAATCTCACTCTCAATCTCAATCTGCTCACCGATCTTCTCAATCACATCACTCGGCAGCACATCTTCATCAAACAACACATCGTCGCTGAACATATCATCGTCAAGTTCCCTCAACGCATCAATCACGTCATCATCAACCAACACTACATCATCACCACCAGAACCACCAGCCGCATCGGCAGACTCCCCCTCAGCTGTGGAAGTACCAAGAGCTTGAGAAGTTCTTGGCAGCTCACCACCTGCATCTTTCGATGCATTGGGATCATCGTCTCGGTCATTTCTTCTTTTCGTCCTTAGCTCGTCGCCCTTACAGCTCATCTCCCCCTGAGATGCCAAGAACTCCTTCAAGGCATCTATAATTTTCCCATGCTCAACCAGGAGGGATGACTGTAGTTGATTTGCTTCTACTAGGCGTTGTATAGTCTTCGATTGCTCTGCCACGATCCGCTCTAGTGAAGCTATTCTCTCTGAGTCTGACATAGGCGTAGGCGAGACATCAGAAGCAGGCGTAACCGCATGTGGTACCATACCTGATAACCCTGCAGTAGTGATGACCGTTGACTCTACAAATCGTGCAGCTACCACCGACTGAGTAAGCGTTGGAGGTGGTAGAGACACAATCTCCGGAGTCGACGTCTGGATGGTAGTGGTAGATGGAATGCCAGCAGATGATGTAGCCACCACGGGAACATCCGCATCGCTTGTACTTGTAACCTGTACAGAAGAAGGAACGATAGACATACCAGACAGTGCGGCCGGAGCAAAACGTACCATCCTTGAAGTCTCTCCAGCTCCCATACCTGCACCTGTCCTTTCCCGTCTTGATCGTCTTATCAGCTTATGTATATCTTCTTCCTCTTCTGATTCGTCATCATCCTCCGTTCTCTTTCTCTTCCCAACCGTTCTCTCTCGAGACACCATCAACCGTCTCCCCTCATTCATGATCTCATCCAAATCTGAGTCAGCAATCGACGTTGCTGCTCTAGTAACACTCACACCCGAACCTTGTGCAGCAGAGACCTGCACCTCTTCATGTGTAACAACTTGATCCATATCAAAATAACCTTGACCTCCAAAGACAACATCAAGATCTATATCCTCTGCAGCCGACACAACAGGCACAGCAGGTGCAGCTTGAGTTGCTCTTGCCTGTCGCGGTTGAGGATCTCTGAACTCGTCCCCACCAGCAGGAACATACTCTGGGTTGATTAAAAACCCAAACAGTGGAGTATGCCTTGGACGACGTTCAGGGTTGCTCCTCGCACTCGAAGTGCGGCATTGAGCAAAGATACGTTTGTTCACAGATTCCACGTATCTTATTGGTCGTCTCTGAGGTAGATTCGGAGCCACATGGTTCAATATCATCTGGATGAAACGTGGATACATAATGAACCGCTCCCGAGCCATCGCCCTTCTCTGTCTGTCAATCTCGTAAAAGACCATCTGACTAAAACTATAGCGTTTATTGTAAGTCAGTGCAGTCATTGCGGACTGCATGGTCGCACCCATACCGTCAGTGCCCGCCTTCCTTCCTGACATGCAAACTATCATGACGTGCATAAGGAAGCGCCACTGATCAAGTAGAAAACCCTTCCTTCTCTGTGAATCGCCTAATGGACCAGAATAGCCCATTCGGAGAAACGCTCCGTCACGAAACGGAGCCACAAACTCAGTTGGGTCGTCCCTCGTCTCTTCTCCAAACCGTAATGCCACCCGAATCTGTTCAGAATTGAACTGAACCTGTTGATTGTTCACAGTCGCTCGCATGACCGGGGGCTCAACACGACAGTCGTATTCTACCGTCTGCCAAAAGTCTTCGATATTTGGTAAGGATATCGGCAGAGTGTTTGTGATGGCATGAAAAATCCTCGAGCGTATGAGGAAAGTAATAATCTCGCGGTAATCCTCAACGCCGCTCGCTTCCGGGTCAAGGGTGATGTACATATTGTGACCCGGGAAAAATTGACGTTGGTTATCACCATCGTCTCCTCCTGCACCTCCAGCACCAGCTACTGCTGCCATATCTGCAACAAACGAACCAAGTTAGATAAACGGTAATGAATAACACAAGTTCGCTGGTTACCATGAGCGAAGTTGTGATAAACTCTGTATAGGCGAAGTTAAAGGTGAGGCGAAGTTGGGAACAACTTCGCTTCAGCTTTAAGTTCGTCTAATGAATATTAATTAAAAATGATCCTGGCGAAGTTAATGGTAACTTCGCCTCATCACAACATCGCCTCACGCGAAGTTAATGACAACTTCGCCTCAGGCGAAGATAAGCCTCAGGCGAAGTTACGGATAACTTCGCCTAAACCTTAAGTTCGCCTGAATCTGAATCGGCGACAGTAAGGTTAATGCAAACATCGAAAATCTGATGATTTGGCTAGTTTAGACGATTAAGGACCCTTAAACCAAGCTTTTTAAGGACATGTTGACGATCAGTATGGTTATTAACACGTAACAGCAAGTTTTGAAAGACCGATTTGAAGGTCCGACGGTTCGAGGTTCATAATCGGGTCGAAACGACCACTTATTATCATTGAAGAACAATGAATATACGATGTAATGGCATCACGAACCTTGAAACGTAACGGAAACTGGGAAATAAGAACAAGTAAACTGAATAAAGATAAGTTCGCCGGATAATCAAGTAAGTTCGCCGGATAAGTTAGCTGTTTTTTGAAAAGTGATGAACAGTTTGACGATTGAACATCCTTATATAGGGTCTGGGTTATACAGGCGAAGTTACGGATAACTTCGCCTAGGCGAAGTTATTCACAACTTCGCCTGTTTAACAACATCGCCTATATTTACCAAATCAAACCTTATAATTTGAACATTTTTCAATTAACTCTTTAAAACTTCCCTTTAAGAAATAAATGACATGGTCAATTCTAAGTAACCAGTTAAAAAATCATAAAACTATCTAAGTACAAAAACTTTAAAGTTTAAAGTATAAGGGATCAAATTTCAGTCTAGTTAGGGACTACCACGTTTTAGAAAAGATCCGAACAAGAATCATACTAATTTCGTGACTGTCACATAGATCCGTGTTTAGCTGTATTATGACATATAGAGACAGGTTGTAAGCAGGTATAACTTAAAGTGGTTTTCATCGTTTCTGTGATACGAGTTAGTTTCGATTAAGTCTCAAAATTTAAGTGGGCAACAACTCAGAGATTTTGATGCCTCCTATCTATCCTCAAAGCGTATTTGGCTTTCCCCAAGTCACCCCGAATTGACCTCGACCCATAGTGTCTGATTAAGTTGTAAGTATTCTTGATCTGCTTCCCGTTCTTCTCTCTTACTCAATGATTGTGAAGTCTTGATTTTGTCATCACTAATATGTTTCAATAACTCCAAATATAATTTTTTTTTTTTTGAATAAACATAGACTTCAAAGTAGAAATTAGCTGCAAGTCCCGAATCTGGATCACTGCAGTATCTTGAAACACTATCTTCACGGGAATCAGAACACACATGGGCTCGTGTATGACTGGGTAATCGCTTTTCTGCCTATCATTCGGAAAGATATATATGAAGACATGCAAAACTCTTAAGGAGTTTCCACGTAAAATCAAGTAAATTTAGTTTGTATCACGTCTACTTTTACGCACCATAAAAAGTTACCATGACATACAATGACTGTCCTAAAGCCTTTTAAGCCTAATAACTTCACTAGTTAAGCACACAGAATTAGTATGTCTATCATTTTCCAAGGTTGGATCAATTTTCTGTTAAACCTAGCAAACGTACTTCTTACGAAGTAGTAGACTTGAAAAATAATTTCATTTCCCTTTTTCTTTCAAAATTTGAACATTAATCGCCCCGACCAAAACAAAGTCTTCAGGTAAACGGCTATCCCAAAGATCCAATGGATCAGCTGGACCGACCACATACTAGTATGTGTCCTTCTAACTAAGTATGATTGACTAATTTTAAGCGAAATAATGAAAAACTCATCATAAACCGCCCCGGTTACTATCAGTAATCTGGTTAATGGCTATCCTCAAAATCTACAAGTAGAAAATGAGGACCAAAACATATCCGAAGACAAGTCCTTCAAACTGATGTAACCGACATATTTTTAAGCGATTAGTGACGTTGTTTTTTGTTTTTTTTTTTAAATATCACAAGAAAAGCATGGTTACTCGGGATTGATCATCCCATTCATTTCAATAAGGTTTTGAAATCTGGATTTGTCAAACGCTTTAGTATATAAATCAGCGAAATTATCAAGCGTATCCACCTTTTCAAGCACAATCAATTTCTTCTCAGCACAATCCCGTATAAAATGATGACGTATGTCAATATGTTTAGTTTTACTATGTTTCACGGGATTGTTAGTTACTGAGATAGCAGCTGTGTTATCAATGCAAATAGGAGTAAGTAAGAAATTCAGACCATAGTCGCGCAACTGTTGTTGAATCCAAAGAACCTGAGAGCAGCAGTTGGATGCTGCCATGTATTCTGCCTCACAGGTTGAAATTGCGACTGAAGTCTGCTTCTTGCACTGCCACGACACCAATCTGCCACCAAGAAACTGACATCCTCCAGTTGTTGACTTCCGACTCTGATTGCACCCTCCATAATCAGAATCTGTGTAAGCGACTAGCTCCAAGTCTCCTCCTCTCGGGTACCACAACCCCAGCTTCGGCTTGCCCTTGAGATACCGCAGTATCCTCTTTGCACCTTTCAAATGAGATTCTTTTGGATTTGCCTGAAAACGTGCACAAAGACAAACAGCAAACATTATATCAGGCCTAGATGCAGTTAAGTACATTAAAGAACCTATTATTGCCCGATATTGAGTTGGGTCCACATCTGCATCACCGTCTACTTCAGCACCCAATTTGTGATTGACGCAGATTGGAGTATCATATGGAGAACTGTCCTCCATCTTGAAGCGCTTGAGCACATCATGAACATACTTTGTCTGATGAATGAACATCCCGTCCTTCCTCTGATCAACCTGCAATCCTAGAAAGAAAGTTAGTTCACCCATAGCACTCATTTCAAACCTTTTCTTCATGACGGCTTCAAATTCCTGACACATGGAGACTTTTGACGCAGCAAATATAATGTCATCCACGTAGACTTGTACCAGCAGGAAGTCGCTTCCATCTCTTTTGAAGAACAACGTGCTATCAATTTTCCCTCTTTCAAAACCATTCTCGAGCAAGTAATCCGATAAAGTTGAATACCAGGCACGAGGTGCCTGATGTAATCCATACAACGCCTTGCTCAACCTGTACACGTGATCTGGAAAGTCTGGGTCAGGAAAACCCGGAGGTTGCTCAACATACACAACCTCATCAACTTTCCCATTCAAAAACGCACTCTTCACATCTAGCTGAAACACCTTCATCTTTTCATAAGAAGCAAACGCTAAAAACAATCTTATGGCTTCCAACCTGGCGACAGGAGCGAACACTTCGTTATAATCAATCCCCTCTTGTTGATTAAAACCTTTAACGACTAGCCTCGCCTTGTTTCTTATAATAATCCCCTTATCATCTCTCTTGCACTTAAACACCCATTTTGTGCCTATCGCATGCACATTCTTTGGTTTTTCAACCAAAGTCCAAACTTCCATCTTCTCGAATTGAGCCAACTCTTCTTGCATGGCTTCGACCCACGAGCTGTCCTTTAAAGCCATTTGATAATTCTTCGGTTCAATCTGGCTTATAAAGCAGGTGTACAGGCATTCATTGATTATTCCTGTCTCCTTAATGCTTGTATAAACACAGGTGTGTTCATTCAAGCTACTTCTCGTTTGTACACCTGAGGACACATCACCAATCACATTATCCAAAGGGTGATCTTTATGAATTCTCGTGGTCGGAACAGAACCGACATGCAAATTATCTTCCAAATTAGAAGAGATCTCATCAATGGTTGTTTCATGCTGAGAGTGAAAAGGATTGATAAATTCTTCTTCAGCTGAGGCAGCAGGGGTACCGATAGAGTTTGATGAGGAAGGTTGACATTTATCAATCAGCTGTCTTTGTAATAGATTTTCTTCCTCATCAAGTATCATCTTCGTCGCTACTCTTTCTTCTTCTTCAGAAATTTCCAAATCCGGTATGTTAAACGACTTAAAAAGCTTAACATAGTCGAAAAGCTCAGCAGGTCCATTGCTTGGTTTTGGCGGTTGGTAACTTGTGATGTCAGTGTTACACACCACTTCCACCTTGCAGGTCGAAGTATTGAAGACACGTCTGTTAGGAGGACCAACAACATAACCGACTAAGATTCCTTCATCGGCTACTTCACCAAATTTAGAATTTGTCTTCAAGATCGAACAAGGGGACCCGAATGGTTCAAGACCACTCAAGTTGGGCTTCCTTCCATGCATAAGCTCGTAACACGTTTTACCAAGTCTCTTAACAGTTAACACTCTATTCAGAACATAGCAGGCTGTAGCAACTGCTTCAGCCCAGAACATCACAGGAAGCTTCGAATCTGCCAGCATAGTTCTGGCTCCTTCAATTAAAGTTCGGTTCTTCCTTTCAGCCACTCCATTCTGTTGCGGAGTATACGGAGCGCTGTATTGGTGTTCAATTCCTTTCTGAAGACAGAAGATCTCCATCTCAAAGTTCTTGAACTCCGTTCCATTGTCACTCCTGATGAACTTAACTGTTTTACCCATGACGTTCTCAACTTTGGTAATCAAATTCTTCACCATTTGAGCCGTCTCATCTTTCGATTTTAGAAAATATACCCACGAATATCGCGAGTAGTCATCAGTGATCACCAAGCAGTAAGAAGTACCTCCTAGACTTTTTGTATTCACGGGACCGAAGAGATCCATGTGAAGCAGTTCTAGAGTACTGGCAATAGAGTTGACCTTCTTGGTGAGATGGGATTTCTTGTGTTGCTTTCCCTTCTTGCATGCTATACATTTGTCTTCAAAGTTAAAACTTTTCAAGGGAACGCCCATCACAAGTCCATTCCTGACAATGTGGTTCATCTTCCGAAGATGAATGTGCCCCATCCTCCTGTGCCACAGTTCGGATTCCGATTCGCTTGCTTTCGTCATTAAACATGATTCTTCCGTGGTCATTTCAGTAGACCTCATATCCATCACATAAGTATTTGTATCACGTGGAGCTTTCATCACTATCCACTCGTCTGGTATCTGAAAACCAGGATTCAACACGATCGCCTCATTCTTCGTGAAATGAACAGTGTACTCCTTGTCACAAATCTGCGACACACTCAGCAGATTGTGCTTCAACTCTTCTACAAAGTTCACATTCTCAAGAGTCATTTTTCCATTGGACACCGTTCCTCTTCCAGTAATTCTGCCTCCATTTTCACCGGCAAAGCTAACTCTCGCTCCTTGAACAGGTTTTAAGTCGTGCAACAAGTATTTGTTACCCGTCATGTGCCGGGAACAGCCGCTATCTACAATCCAAAGACTGTGGGCAGCCCTGTTCAACTGTTCCTGCACAATAAAGCAAAGGATTAGAATCTAGGGACCCAAGACCAATTGGTCTTGGATCTATACATCCCGTACTTCTGCTTTCCAAAGTTAGCATCTGGATAATTCCTGTCAGTCCTAATAAGAAATCTCCTTGGAAATTGAGTGTGAGGCCTTCCAAACCTATGTGTATTGAAAGTATTATATCTTGCGGTTTGGTTATTAGCATTGTTAAACTGAGGTTTGTTTCTGTGAAAACCTGAATTAGTTACATTTCGGAACTTTGAAGGGTTTTCATTTTTAACAGTATTAAAATTACCATTAGGCTTATGCTCAGTTTTAATAGGCCTCACACCTCTGAATTTCGGCGTCAGAGGGCAATCTGCAACAAGATGTCCTAACTTATTACAACTAAAACAACACCTATGCTCCATTTTCTTTTCAAAGGTTGTTTTGGATGTCGAGGCTGTGTTACCGGCCGTTCGTCTCACATAAGGTGGGACGTACGGGTTGAGTGGAGTATTCTTTTTATAAGTTTTATCTTTTTCTCCACCAGTGGGTAACACTACCTTCTCTTTTGTCTTACCCGATTCGGACATCTTATCCGAATCTGATGAGATTGGACTCGTAACAGAAATTTTCACACTTGAAACAGGCGAACTCGTTTCGCCACTACTAACACTTGGTTCTTTACTCGTAACCTTGATTGGAACTGTCTGAGGAACTTCAAAATCAACAGATTTCTGAACACCAGGGTTAAAAGTGTAATTGTGGTTATAAGGTGGTGGAACCTCGTGATAACCAATTCCTCCCCTCTTTGTAGAGGTACCTTGATCACTAACAAGGTGATCAAGAATAGCTGAGGAATTTCTGAACTGTTCAAGTTTTCGGTTCAGTTCCACCACTTTCACCTGGTGGTCAGCAATCTGCTTTTCTCGTTCAGCAATCAGTTTAGTCTTTTCTTCT
The DNA here is from genome assembly GCF_021521415.1 of Bidens hawaiensis. NCBI lineage: Eukaryota > Viridiplantae > Streptophyta > Magnoliopsida > Asterales > Asteraceae > Bidens > Bidens hawaiensis. Next base: position 80,840 of record NW_027497878.1, read on the forward strand.
AAAACCTCATAACTTAGATCAATTACTTCAATTTTTTCAGCAAGTTTTGTTTTTAAGCTTTTAACATCTTTTTCACACGCTTTTATTTTAACTTTGTAACTGTTTTCTCTTGCTTTCATAAAGTGATGATCTTCTTTAAGAGTTTTAAATTCAGCATCTAAACGAACATACTGATCAGTTATGGTAGCAAGTTGCTCAGACAAATTCTCACATTTTGTACAAATAGGTTTAGAACTTACCTCGGAGAGTTGATCCTTGTTATCTGCCATGAAAGCTTTTTCCTTACCAGTAGCTTTCTCATCTCCGGTAATCTTCTCACATTCTTCATTCTCAACCTTAGCCATATTTGCCTGCTCACTAGTTTCATTCGAATGCAGGTTCCAGTTGTATTCACCTGCTTCTCTGGACATCATGGCATTGACTTCTTTACTACTCCCAGTGTGCTGTGCAGACCGGCCTAGACCACGTTCAACTCGCTCGTTTCTGCACTCTTTGGCAAAGTGCCCGTTTTGTTGACAGTTATAGCACCTCACCTTAGACTTGTCGAACCCTGGCCTGCCACCAACAAACTTTCTCCCCGTCTTTCTCATAAACTTCTTCACTCTCCTCACTATCATGGCCATCTGCCATTGTAGATCCATTTCCTCCAGATCATCAGCATCGATCTGGTCATAGTCTTCATCCAGCATCGCTGGATCAACAACCTTTCCTTGAATATAGTTTTCATATGAAGCAATAAACTAAGCATAGAGGCCAAACTGCTCTTCAGCAGATTTGACGCTCATTGGCATCTTAGAGTAATTATTGCTTGAGGAACTTGAAGATCCACTACTCTTGCTTGCTGTCTGTTGAGTACCACTTGATCCACCCGCAACAAAGCAAACATCCCCATTTGAGTTTACTGACACATGCCCCTCCTGTGAAGACTTGGCACCCGACTCACTCTTCGTGTAGTAGGCGGCAGAATCAGTCTTTGAACTTGAATTGGAGTTTACTTTAGCACCGTACATGCCTGGATCTTGAACCTGATCCATAGATGTTTCTTTTCTTACCATATTAAGCTCAAAAGTTCTGAGCTTGTTGACAGTGGTTTCAAGATCATAAGTAGGGAAGTCCTTGTCTTCCCTCATCAGTACAGTATACATCTCCCATTTTGGTGGGAGGGCATCGAGAAGCTTTTCCACAATCTCTTCTTCTCGGTAGGAAATGGAGTAGTTACTCAATTCAGTCATTAGATGATAATATCGAGTGATAATATCATCAAGAGATTCGTTCTTCAAGTACTTAAAGACTGAAAATTGAGTTTTGAGCAACTTTATCTTTGAAGCCCGAATACCTATATTCCCTTCAAATCTGTTCTCAAGAGCTTCCCAAAGCTCTCTAGCTGATGTATACTTTCTGAACGTATGGAGGATCTCCTGTGGAAGAGCCATTGTGATTGCAGCATGAGCCTTGCTTTCGGCTTCATACATCTTTTTCTCCTCCTCTTCCATTTTACTGTATTTCTTGATTTGGTCTCGACCCTCATACTCCATGACTGGTGGAATATATCCATCTTGGATGCATACCCACATTTTCGCATCCTGGTACTTAACGTATTGTATGAATCGATCCTTCCACGCGACAAAATCGGTTCCCTTCAGCAACCTTGGGGCCTTTGTAGCTGACCCCGCTTCAACTTCCATCTTTACAAGCTCCGAAATGTTGATCGACGACATCCTTCTTGAAGACTAAGAAACCCGAAAAATTCTGAGTAGGCGAAGTTAAAAAAAATTTCCTCTGAACAGTACTGTAGGCGAAGTTAAGGATAACTTCGCTTAAGTAATAACTTCGCTGGATCTTTCTTAAATTCGCGTGACTGGGCGAAGTTGAGATTAATTCGCTTAGGGTAAGCGAACTTAGAAAGTAGGCGAACTTGAAAAAAGTTGCTGAGCTAGGCGAACTTGATGAGAACTTCGCTGAGTTAGGCGAAGTTGAGGAGGTAGGCGAAGTTATAAATAACTTCGCTTCTCCTTATATCTTCGCTGAAACCCTACGTATCCTGACGGCAACTTCGCCTGATGAACAGCAACTTCGCCTGACGAACTCAAACTTTCTGCAGATCTGAAAATCGGATTTTAACGAGGTTTTTGACAGTTTAAAGGCTTGAACACACTGGTAGGAGGCTAGAATGAGCAAAAACACTAAAAACTCGTCCCGCGAAAAGTCGAAACGGGACGAATTCTACACCCGCGTGAATATCCCGAACCACACAATCGAGCAAATGCTCTGATACCAATTGTAGGTTCCCTGGACGGATCACACGAGATATCCCGATATACACAGGTGCGGAATCCCTGTGTAGATCGTTACGGACGTAGAACACAAACACACAAACACACAAACACACGAATACGATATGAACAAACTCACGTTATATTAATAACTCAACACGTGATTCTTACAGACTCTCGACCTCACGTCACTTGACTCACTGGTTTACACGAACTCGAACCACTACAAAACCATAATCCGTAACCTATATAAATACACGACAACTTCGCCTCAGTCGAAGTTGTCCATAACTTCGCTTGTTCAACAAGTTCGCCTAGGCGAACTTGTCAACAACTTCGCTTGGTTAACAAGTTCGCCTAAGCGAACTTGTCAATAACTTCGCTTTAAACAAACAAATACATAAACAATATTACAGACTCGATTACAGACATTAGACATATGAACTACTGACATTTATGCACCAACACGTTTTCAAGCATATTTTTCAGGTAATGGTTAAGGACTAAGTGCTTACTTGATATTTTGGAATGCACGGAGATTATGTGGATTTGCCATGAGCATTTTGTTTATTAGAAATTATCTCCGCATGTTAGACTATGAAACAATTTTGTTATTGTTTAATGACAATATGACTTAGATTATGAATGCATTAAGTGTTTTGTGTGTGAATAATGTGTTCATGGATCCGACAATCGAGCGCCCTGCGATTCCGCCTTGGCGGGGTGTTACAAACATGAACAAATATATAAAAATAAAACCAATTTAAATTTAGTTTAGGTAAGAAAATATCTCTTTGAAGACAACATTAGTTGTCTTATTAGTCTGTTCTTCATTTTTGTCTAGAATAAGAATCTTCAAACCTTCTTTGCTCGTAACTCTTGATAGCGCAACATATAGCTGTCCATGAGAGAAGACATCATTCCTTAGATATAAACCAACCCTGCTTAATAATTGTCCTTGACTTTTGTTAACATTCATAGCAAAGCAAACTGATAAAGGATATTGCTGTCTTGTGAATTTGAATGCCATGTTCTTGTCGGAAAGTGTTAAAGCGATTCTAGGAATAGATATTGTTTCATCGGCATTAATTTTGTAAAGAATTTTGACTTCAATTAACCATGCACCCAATGAAACAACCTGAAGCCTTGTGCCATTACATAACCCTTTCTGTTGATCAATATTTTTCAGAAGCATAACTGGCACTCCCACTTTTAGTATAAGCTGATAATTTGGTAGTCTTGGTATTTTTAATCCATTTAATAGTTTAGTAGAGTATAGAGTTGGATCTACATTACCATCTATATAATCATACTTTGATAAAGAATTTGAGCTTAAGTATTCAACAGGTTCTCCTGGAAAGCTCTCAATTAGACGATCATTTAGTTCACTGACGATCTCATTTGTTGGTGCAAAGAACACCCTCTTTTGGAAGTAATCAGTATCTTTAATGTTATTCAAAATGTTTGGATAGACAAACTGAATTAGGCTTGAAATAAAATCATCACATTGTTTATAAGCAAATCACCTGGAATCTCTATCTTTGCTTTTCCATCTTTAGGTCCACCGACTTTGCCTTCCCCGATATCTAGTAACTATTGTGCAATTTTTTTTCCTCGATATCAACAGATTGTTGACCAATTGTTAATCTTAGGTTTGTTGTTAATTTAAGAACACGACATTGATACCAAAAGTGTGAAGAAGATAGAGATGCTTTTACTATTTGTTGACTGCTTCCTTTCTATACGGCTGGAAGGATTTTTCTAAAATCGCCTCCAAAGACCACGGTTTTTCCTCCAAATAATGAATTAGATTGTAACACATCTTTACAGGATCTCTCTAGATCTTGAGAAGCATGTTTGTGTGTCATTAGATCTTCATCCCAGATTATTATTTTTGTTTTTTGTAATAGCTCGGCTACATCAGAACCACGTTCTATTATGCAAGAAGAATCTTCATTTAGGTTAATGGGAATATGAAATCTTGAGTGAGCGGTTCTTCCACCTGATAGCATAAAAGACGCAATCCCACTGGATGCAACATTCAAAACAATATTACCTTGCGATCGTATTGCTGAAGTTAATTTCTTCCATAAATATGTTTTCCTTGTTCCACCATAGATGTAAACAAAAAACACCCCTCGTGGACCATCATGAACAACTTTTGTTATTATGTCAAAGATTTATTTTTGTTCAGAGGTAATTATGCCAAAAAGGCTTCTAGAATTCATTTCTTTCAATTTGTTGATGTACGACTACTCATCCAGAATTAGTCTGTTACAAGAAATAGACGCATATTCTTGATAAGGAAAAAGCATCGTCTCGTATCTACTTAAAACTATTATTGTTTTGTTGTAGAATTTTCTGGATTTCAATCAAAGTAAGATTCTTTATTTTATCTTCAGTCAGATTTAAATCTGTAAAATATTTAACTAATTATAATCTTTTATATTGTATTAAATGTATATACTAAACAATACCACTAATGAAAGACAAACATGGAGATTTTAAAAGTTTTTGTTGATTATAGACTATGTCATTCGAGAGGAGCTTCCATATACTGTTCCATACATGTTCAAGTCTTGAGAGACTATTAGTAGTCAACAATGTAGCAAACAATGATCTTAGGTACTCTCTTGAACCAACAACACTTGCCTCTTCAGTTCCTTCGATATATATTCAGTGTCATCATCAAGCAAACCAAGTGCATAACATGCTTCTCTAAAAGTATTGTATATCTGACCATTAATAGTATGAATTTCTTGAAAACTTCTTGGACATTTAACTCTGTTTATAAGCACTCTTAAGAAATACGTTTCTCCAAGAGCAGTAGAAACTGCATGTATTATACCGATACAAAAACCTGATTTTCTCCGTTGCCAACCACGTAGACTTAGATGCCAGACGAATTTTGTAGAGAATTTTGTATATGTTACCTGTCGTGAATCTTCATTGTATTTGTTACATTTCATACATAATTCGAACACTGAAACTGCAACATTATAAGGTTTTCTATCAAATTTAAAATATCGTCTTCTGAACCATAAACGACCTGATGTTTACCTGGTAGATGGAATAATAGTCTCATAACCGCGGGTACCCTATAATGGACATCATATGCAAAAATACGCCATGAAGCCACACATGCTGATAGATATCGACTTTCATAAAACCGTTTGATCTCGCCAATGTTTTCTTCGTCTTTATTTTGACCATTCGCACAATTAGCAAAATACATAGTAGCACGATCAGGTCCTTTGTTTATGTAATTGAAAAGATATTTGATAAATGATCCTTGATTACACCATTCAACATTTACGTGGCACTGATATCTTATTAAAATTGTTTTGTTGTAGGGTACAACACTTCTGTTATCAAGTTTAACATCCGACTTTTGAACAAAATTCCCACTGTTGCCTCTTCAATATAATGGGAAGCCATTTGTGTCTACAGAAGTTTCATCCTAGAAATTCTTTGGAAAACCTTTGAACGTATGTTATCTATAACACATGGCAAGGTTTGTTATAATATGCACAAGGGTCGTGCATCATGAACTCATACACAAGACTATATAGTTCTGGATCTTCTAGTTTATCAGGTATCTCGACACTGGCATTAGGATCAACTTGTTCTAAGTTTGGGAGTTTATCTTTTTATTTTTGTGAACAAAAAAATATGGGTGTGGGGTAATCCACGCACACTTCTGTTATCAAGTTTAACATCCGACTTTTGAACAAAATTCCCATTGTTGCCTCTTCAATATAATGGGAAGCCATTTGTGTTTACAGAAGTTTCATCCTAGAAATTCTTTGGAAAACCTTTGAACGTATGTTATCTATAACACATGGCAAGGTTTGTTATAATATGCACAAGGGTCGTGCATCATGAACTCATACACAAGACTATATAGTTCTGGATCTTTTAGTTTATCAGGTATCTCGACACTGGCATTAGGATCAACTTGTTCTAAGTTTGGGAGTTTATCTTTTTTTTTGTGAACAAACAAATATGGGTGTGGGGTAATCCACGCTTTTGAAACTCCACTATGTAAACTATTGCAAAAATTCAAATAATGGTGTAGAATACATTCTTAAAATTAGTATAGGTATAAAATTGTGTTTTGGTTATTAATAGATATTAAAAATATACCTGCTTGAATTCTTCCAAAAATATGACTATCCTTCAAATCATTAATTAAAGAATCAAGCTTTTTTTAAATAGTCTACACAAAATGTCAGGTCTATCATCTGCATTTAGAGAAGTGTTTTCAAGGAATCTTTGGATGCATTTAGAGAAGTGTTTTCAAGGAATCTTTGGATCTCTGGCCATTTTGGACTGCAAGTGACTGTCATAGAGAAATCTGGATATTCGTACCATTTGCAAAGTGTCATAGCATCCAAGTAGTTTTGCATCATATACCAAGCACCTCCTGTAAATGAAGAGGGTAATATGATACGTTGACCAACTTTTATAACATCTGAACAACCTTTTTCTTTTAGAGATTTTAAGCTCTCATATGACACCGATCTTGGTTCTTTTTGTTTGCTTCTTAAAAAGCACATCCTTTCACTTTCAATCATTGTATAACTATCAACCAATAGTTGTTGTAAAAGCCTTCTTGCTATTAAAGGAATTGAGAGCTGATCAACTATATCTAGAAATAGAAACGCAAACCAGCCCCTCATTGGAGTATATGGACGTTCGTTACCATCATTATCTTCAACGACTCTATGTTTGATGTTAATTCGGTAACCATACTCTCCATTAATAAGTATCGGCGGATATTGTAGATGCATGTATGAAGGGTGTAACTCGCTAATATATTATAAGTTTCCACCTATCTCGGTCACAATATTATCACGTGGTTCATAAGATTCTTCGATATCTCCTACAACTAACGCTGCAACTTTAGAATTTGTTGCGAGATTATATGTTCTTCCATCTTTCTCCCAATTATATATTAGATGTAACTTCATATCTGTACCAGATTGTTCATTACAAACATCTCTTGCCATTCTATAAGTTTACGCTAACACATTTTGCCGATCAAGCATCTCTTTCAATAAATTAATAATCTTCGTATCCATTTTCCTTTCTTCGTCAGATATATTATCTTTGTTGTCACTGAAATAATGATAACTATAATAATTAGTTTTTTTTTTGGAAATAAATACAAAATAAAAGATGTACTTTCCTGAAAACATTTTGTCTGTTTTCTATTTCATTTTCCGTATCATATATGTACAGCTGTGAGAACTTCGGGCTTATCCCATCTTTTGGTAGTAAACTACAAATGGCATGATAGTTCTGCCCACTCATTTTGATGATATATGGACCTTTCCCTCTATTAACATATGAGTAAATCTTGCCTCCCATTGATGTAAATGAAAACATCGAGTTATAATGACGAAATGTTTTAAGAAATAATTTTCTTCTAGCATCGTTATACTTACACAGTTGTTTTCTTGATGGGGGTAACTCCACAGCACCATAATGACAACATAAATTAAAGGCTTACTCTTGATTTACTTCTTTGACCTCTTTTAGCCTCATCAGCACATAGTTTTGCATGACATATTTCACATACAACTGTCTGGTCTTGATGATCTAGATAATCTATAATTATTAAATAATAATGTAAATAAATATTTTGAATCAAATTTAAAAATATGAATATATGTATACATAAATTATGTAATTTTACGTACCTTTAGAAATTCCTATGTAATTTTTATTCTCATAGTTATGACGAACGCATGTTCGTTTAAAATTTATATTCATTCTTCTACTCATACGGTTTTCTTTAGATGTAGAGTTAACTATGTTTGTGCTAGTAGAATTTGACGATGACGCAACATTGTTTATAGAAATACGATCTCCTCTTTTAGAATCAAAAATAATTTTCCTTCTTATACGGTATAGTTTTGTGGAAACGGAATGACTTAATTTTCCTCATTTAGCATCCAATAACAATTTCCTTATATGACGATTTGTTTTTGAGATAGTTTTCATTATTTGTATACCTAAAATATTAATTTAAATAATTATTTTGTTACAATATTTATGAAATTAAAGTATGAATAAAGTACCATTAGAAATTGTTCTATTCTGAATGTTGAATTTTATGTTATTATTTTCTACAATATAAAAAGTTCAAGGGTCAATAATATAATTCAATATGATATAATATAAGACACCAAAAAAACCATTATTTAAATTACAAATAATCTAAAAACGTTTGTTAAGTTATAAAACAATAGAATTCAAAACCAGTTTTAAAATATCATAGTTAACAAAACATACAGATGAACATCATTTTTCTATCTTTGGTGTTAAAAGTTTGTTCTTGCCAGTAGTTTTTGCAACTATTTTCCCTTTTGAAAGTTGCGGTGGGTTATCATCATCATAAACATCTTGGATTTTTCATGTTGAAGCTTTCTTTATTTTGTTGTTCTTGTTCGTAGATGAAGTTTTTGCAACATTTTGCTTGGGAGGTGTAACATTCTTAACCTCAACATCATCAGAATCCTGAAAACGGTTAAAAAGAAAGTAAATAAATAAATAGGCATTACAATATAATAATTTTCTTGTAGTTTTTATTTTTAGTATATATCATTTCAGAAACACCTTCAACTAGAGCTTCAATATAGTTGTCATTTGAATTAGAAGGTTGTTCCTAACACATAAACAAACGGAAAATCAATTTATATTATGAAACAACGGCCTAATAGCAAGATCACATATATATAATAGAGAGCATATAAAGAGAATGGGAGAACTATTTCATTGAGTATTTTATATCAAGTACATGAACCCTCTATTTATATGGTTATAATATTAATCCATACATAAATGGTCATATGAGGGTTTAGAATATGGATAGTCACCTATAATTTATAACACCCCCCCTTGACTATCCACGTGATAAACAAAAAAATAATAATAATAATATAGTATTCTTTATATATGCTTTGTGGTGTTGTCTCATTAAAAACCCTGCTAGAAAAACTCATTGGGACAAAACCATAGTTAAGAGAAAACGAGTGTAACGCGTATAATACTCCCCCCTCATTTATACATCCTTTAAGTGACGAGATTCAATATTCTGGAAAAGTTTGTTTACGAATTTTAACAATCTTCCACTTGATCTTGTAATGCACACTTTTGAGCAATGATGTACTATCTTCATCTATACTCTTTATATACGCTTTGTGATGTTTCCTCATTAAAAACCCTGTTAGGAAAACTCATTGGAACAAAACCATAGCTAAAGGAAAACGAGTGCAACGCGTATAATACTCCCACTAATTTATACATTCTTTAAGTGACGAGCTTCAATATTCTGGAAAAGTTTGTTTACGACTTTTAAAAATCTGCTGCTTGATCTTGTAATGTACAATTTTGAACAATGATGTACTATCTTCATGTATGACTTGTACTGCTTCTTCTTGTAAATAAGTGACTTGTTCTTCCTCATCTTGTAAATAAGTACCATAAGATCCATGGCTTTACTATACTACACACCCTACATTAATACATCTAACCAAACCTTTTAACGGGTAGTAAAATATAAGGTCGTATCTCTCATACCTTGCATGTATCAAAATATTTGTGTTTTGTTCATTTCGATGTTTCTTCACTTGAAATAATTTATATTTTATCATTGAAAATAAATAAATACTGAATCTGATTGCGTATAACCAACAAGAACTATTGCATCAATTGCAACAAACTATATATTTCTTGACCACAAATTTTCATATAGAATTTAGTAAGTGCAATTTGTTTTATATCAAGTTATTTAACATGATTTAGCCCTTTAGAGATGAACTTTAATCATATTAGAATATTCCAACATCTTCTTGATGCAGCCTGGCTGGTATAAAAATATAATTATATAAATGTCCGACAGTCATATAATTTCTTTATGAGATACAATACAATCATTATCATGATATTGTTGATTTTAATATTAAAATATTCAACACGTGAATCGCATATAACATATACCATATTTGACTCAGCTATTATAGTCCACATATAAATCTTGTTTAATTCATATATAAATATCTTGAGTTTTAGTTTAAATGCTTCATGCATGTGTAATCTGTCATGAGCTTCCTTTCATGTTGACTAATCATGTATACAAATTTGCTCTTTAAGAATTTGACATCTATTTACCACATCATTTTTTATACCATATTCAAATATGTTATCCATAATTATAATTATCATTTCATATTGTACTATTCATGTACATAGTTATTGCATATCATCATATGCTTCCTAATACATAGGAATTACATCCTTAAGATGTTTACTTCATGCACTAAACCTCGAATTTGTATATTGCAATCATATCGTTCTCGATAGAGGTGCACAAACCGGTTTGAAACCCAAAACCGGTTTGGGTTAAAACCGGTTCGGTTTGGTCAATAAAAGTCAAAATCGGTTATGATAGGTTTCGGTTTGGGTTGAAACCGGTTTCTTACTAAGTTAGGATCAATTTCGGTTCGGGTTTTGATCGGTTTCGGTTTGGGTTTTGACCGGTTTTTGTCCGGTTTGGCCAGTTTCGGTTCGGTTAACTGGTTTGAAACCTGTTTTGGTGGAGAAAATTACAAACCGGTTCCGAACCTATAGGTTCAATCGGTTCCAAACCGCTTTCTACATAATCAGTTTCAAACCGGTTCGGTTTTGGTTTGATTTTCGGGCCGGTTCAGTTAACCGGTTTATTTTCCCACCCCTAGTTCTCGATAAGTTATTTCACACGATTTTGGAAATTTAAATCCAACAAGTATAATTTTCATTACCATAATAATTATTAGATGCATATCAATTATCTCTTGTATTACCGTATTAAAATATATTGCATCCACCACTGGAGAATGTGTCTCCTTATCTTTATGTCATCAATTATGCCTTAACTTGCATAATTTTTCTTATTACGCTTTCGCGAAAAAAAAAAAAACTCTTTTATACCTCATATATTTTTACGACATATAGTTGTATGGACCGCTTGTCCAAAACTAACATATTCATGAGAAAATTATGTTCTGCATTATTTGCATCTTTTCATTTCGGTCAATCATTTAACATCTCATTTTCAGCATAACTTAGTTTTTGATCCTCATTATTTCAAGCGCTATATTATATACACATTTATCATCGATGTCGATTTTGTTTCGATTCCATATATTTCTAGACATGAGATAGTTTATTAAGATCTCTTTATTTTCAGATACCTGGGGTTCTCCTCTAGAATCATCATGTCTATCGTCTCTAAAAGAGAATCTTTCATTATACCTTGACTTAACCATTTTCATTACTTGCTCCATTTTCGAGGATTTTTATTCTTTGAGTTGAATAGTCTAACACGCTTCAGGCATGCCATAAACTCATCACCAATGTATGGTTATCCTTTTAATAACATTTATTGGAGCACTAGCAATTGTTATATGTGACTTAGCTAGTCATTCTATTTAGGTCAATGAATGCATCTGGCAGTTAATTCGCTAACTCTTATAAATGAATTATCTTTTGAATTTCTGGTTTACACTTTTTAAATTGAGGGTCAACATTTTGATAATTCATTATAACTTTTTAATTTTCCATCTGCTTCTTATTTCCCCCTCATGTTGGAATATTATTTTGTTTAACTAAAATAAATATTGAGTCGTAAACGAATCCCACATTGATGACTCTAAATACATAATTATCAATATTTTTCTATATTCAAAATATATTTCCAACCTTCCTTGATGAATCATATTTGTGCATTGTGGTGGAGTAATTGCAATGTATATTACACTTTTAAAAACTATAAATGGGAAATTTTTGGTTCCTGACCGAAAACCAATTTTAATGGGGATGAAGTATTATAACTTATTGGCCTTATGTAAATTAGTATTACCTCATGTAAAAACACATGTTCCAACAAACAAATATGAACTTTTGTTCTCGTGATTATTGAATTTGTAATTAATCATAGACATGTTTATCGTCTTCGACAAAAATTTTTTTTGTAACAACATTCATCACATGTTGTTTAACACTTATTCCAATAATCATTAGTAATATGGGAATTAAGATCACTGCACTTATCAAAATAGTCTAAAATAATCTGCTTGATATTAGCTAAGTCACAAGTCACGCAAACTTCAGGTTGCGAAGTTGATAACTATTTATACGATGCATCGATTTAAAAACACTAAATGGTATCATTTCGAGATATACATATCCTTTTATCATTTTCATAGTATATTAGAAATTTACACACAACTTAGTTGATTACTAATTAACTTCCCCTTGAGAACACACGTTGTATGTTTAATTACCATGAAGAATTTTCTAATTCTTCAATATTTTCACAGCAATGACTCGGAATGGTCTAACCGGTCAAGCCAATATAATAAACAATCATGATACATAATAACTCATGTTTTTTTTAATACAAGACAGAAAATTGAGAAAATAGTATATCATCATTTTAAACATTCATGTTAAAACACGTTTCCCGTGTTTTATTCTCGTATAATCACTCACTTAGTGTGCCACTTTTTGTGGTCAATAGTAACATGGTTGCTCTCATTATCAATGCGAGGTTCATTACAATTTTCTCATTTACCATAATCATGACCTTTACACCAATCGTTATATTAACCTCAAGGAATGGATTATCAACCACACAAGTTTCGTGGTGACATAATTACAATTTCTTTAATTATATATATGATCGCAGCCTTTAAATTGATCATTCTATTATCAAATTCACTTTATGGAATGGATTAGCACCACACAAATTTCATGGTGGTCATTTCATACGTTGTATATTCTTTAATAATCTTGCTACTTAAAGAGCATATTTGAGGTTTGACAATGGAAGTTGTTATATTCAACTTGTATAAATAATCTTCTCATCACATAACATAGTAATTGTGATGGAGTAATGCTCATTTATTTTTTCAAAATCTTACAACTTTTTATAAGTTCATAATAAGCTTTAAGGAGCACGACACATGGGGTGTCATTTTCTTACATTAAATTATTTCAATAAATTAGTTGATCATTTACTATAAGCGAAACATATATATAAATCACTCACGGTAGTGATAATAAAACACATGTTAGTCTTTTATTTCTTTATTTTATGACATACAAAAGAAATATACCATAAGATTAAAATAATGTGATTCTTAATATTGTAACATACGATCATATATATAAACAAGTAATCTACTTGCAACATGTTGAAATACCAGCAACCAAACAAATGTTGTACCATCATATAACATGATCTAAGTTAAGCGGTTATGTAGAAAGCAACATATAGTTTGGCTTGATAGTCCACATTAAACTAAGTTAAAGTAACCCATATTTCAAAAGATGACATATTCATGTGCATATAAAAAGAATGTAATCTCTAATCAAGTTCACCAGACAACATAAAATTACAATTTAATAATAAAACAATATTCTTGAACTCATAACATGCTAATCAATTTATACTTTTATCTTAGTTTCAAAATCTTCACAAATAGCCCGTGAGTTCAAGATAGTAAAACAAACAAAATGAATCAAACTGTATAACTTTAAATCACATACAATTGTATTTTTTTATGTTATATCTAATTACGCATAGATAACATGATAATTTCAGGATTATATTTGTGAATTTTGTATAATCATTTCAAACTCTTTTCTGTATTACTTTAATCATTTCCATAAATACCGTAATACATTATAAACATGATAAGTTGAAGTTGATACATACCTTTAGATCTAAAAAACAAATGGAAACATCATCACTCTTTTTTTTTAACAACCAACAAAAAATTACATAGTTTAAATAATTACGGTATTTAACATTCTAATGGGTAATACCCAAGATTCAGAATTTTGATTATTTTTCCAATACATTCTAATGCACCATTTAAATAAGATCACGAAACAACCACACTTTAATAAAATTAAAACTATCTATTAGTTAAAAATCTAATAATAACTAACTCACTAATGAAAAACCATGATGTGGTCACTAGCATTTGAGAACAAGATATGTGCATATTTCTTAGTAGATAAGAGCTACACAAACTTGATATTACTTGAAAGTTTATTCAACTTAAAAAAACTAATTTACTTCATCTTCTACCTCAATCTACTTTAGTGTTCTTAGAACCTCATTAATCAAGTTTCACGTGATACAAATGGAGACACTACTTTTTAATATTGTATGCATTTAACAAGTAACATAAATTGATCAATACTAACCTTAAATCATTCATTTAAACCTATAATAAGAAAATTCACTAAAATTTTTTATAAATTGCCAACTGAATAGGTTTCGGTTATTGCTTGAAATTCAATTACCATCATTTTCTTAACCCCACGTAATTTCTCATCAAGCATCACCCTACATAAGTAATGCATTTCTTTTATAAACAATGAGTACTCATATTATATACATCTTAATATAAAAGAATAAAAAAATTACAAGACCAATTCCTATATTTCTTGTATCCATTTATTAACCATTTAACAAAACCGCTTAATTGATATAAAAAATTAGTCTGTTAAATGGGAATGAATCCCAAAACAAAGAACCAGTATGTGAAAAACTAAACTTAAAAAAACTTAGACTAATGTGTACGGGAACATAATCCCATCCAACTTCTACCCATGTTTCTAATCGCACGTCAAATCTTACAAGACAAAACAAAAAAAAAAGGATTTGTTGAACAATACAAAGTCATAATTCTATTGAAATGAAAATATAACTCTACTAATTCAAAATCGAATAAATATGGTTCATGTTTGAGAGAATAAAAAAAATGATATATTTATTAGACAATACCAACTTACCTTATGATGTGTATTCCAAGTCAAAAAAGTAAATTGCGCTGATAACGTGTTATGAAACAACGACCTAATATCAAGATCACATATGTATAATGGAGAGAATATAAAGAGAATGTGAGTACTATTTCATTGAGTTCTCTATATCAAGTACATTGGTGAACTCTGAGTCGTTTACAAAATCCTCAAACAATGGATCACGAATAGTTATTTGAGATATAACAGAATTTTTAAATGACTCAGCCAACTCAAGCAAACTAAGAATGAAAGTTTCAATATCAAATTGTAACATATATATATATATATTTGGTTTCAAATACATATAAAATTTTTAAAATAAAACATCAATTTAAACCTTTTTTTAAACTCCACAACTTCAGCAATTTCTTCATTGAAGAATAATTTTGTAATACTAAAAGCATTAGAGACTCCAGGTTCTCCTGTCAATAATAATATATATAAATATGTTAATTCAATTAAGATAGTTCTTAGAATATTATACATATTAATATGTTATATAGATTTGATGTGTGCTGCGCGTGCTAGTAAAATATTATAATGGATTGGGGTTTTATCTTTGCACAAGATCGTGTTTTAAATTTATAAAAGTGATTGCTACTAAAACTAAATACACACAAAATAGGCAAGTGTACCAATTGTATATGTAGGATAGTATTGGTAAGAACCAAGTATCGATCCGTGGACACAAATGTTTCCAATAGCGAATCTTCGTCTTATTATAACCAGAGAGTTTTAATCATTTTGGGTTGACTTTTGAACTTTTTATAAAATATAAATACTTATACATAATATATAGGTAACAAGAATAGAAGTTCTAAACGAGTAGTTCAATTACATGAAGGTTACCATCTAAGATCAAGAATCCACTCCATTGTTCCTTGATGATATTAAATGAACATGTGATAAACTTGCCCTAATAATATAGGATAGATTATGTTCCTAATTTTGAGTGAACATATTCTATGACATAATATAAAATAGCATGCATATTTTCAAGTCCATCCTATGCTTAATAGCATGCTACTACGAGAATGTCAATTTAAGTAGACAAGCAGTTGGTAAAGTAGAACGATTAGGATTGAATTCGATTTCTCAAATACCCAATCTTAACAACTTCGAGTGATTGTAGTTAACTCACACAACCTCCCCTTGGTTGTTTCGATTAGGTTATAGTTAGACATTCCATTAACATATGATTTCCTTAACTAGCATGATAACCTAATCAATCGTGTTAACAATGTTATTTTTGAATTATCAAAACTAGAGAAATAGATCATAACCTATATCTCATCATTTCTAAGTACAACATAAAGATACATGTTTTATCTTAAATAAGTTATCAAAGTATTCTTTTAACTATTTCTAGTTTGCAAGAACATGAGTGATCATGAATGATTGTTAGTCATCAACCTTGATGTATTTAGTTAAAGTGATAAAATATTTCTTCATCAATGGATAATTGCAAAATAACCATGTACTTTACCAAACTAAACCACATGTTTCACATAATCATCATGTAAAACAAAGCTTATTCATCGATTTTAGATGGTAAATGGAGATTAGCTCATAATGAGCATTGTTAAGAACATTAAAAGAGATGATGATAACAAACACATGATTGAACTAGAGCAATCTAACCAAATGTTGATGAACCTCCCTTCTTAATGATGATGATGGATAATGATGATGTTGATGATTGTGGATGATAATGGTAACCTCCAAGCCTTCAAAGTCTTCACAAGATCTCCAATATGAGTGTAATGTGAGTGTTTTTATAAGAGAAACCTTTATAGAGATTTTCTTCAAGCACACTTGATTAATGCAACATTCTCCTCTATTAATAGGCAGTTTGAGGAAGTAGGCACGGCCCCGTGTCTTTAGAGGCACAGTCCCATGTCCAGGTCTCCAGTTGCATTAAACGCTGTCAGATCGTAAATGTTGACTCACTACGGGGGCGTGCTTCCTGAGGCACGACCCCGTGATTTTTAGTGACATGTGCTAATTCTTTTTGTCTTATCTGAAAGGTGACCACAACCCCATGGTGGCTTAAGCACGGCCCCGTGCTTCTTTGTCAAGTGTTTGTCTTTTCATGTAGATTTTTTGTCTTTTCGTATGTTTAGAAGCATGGGGGCGTGGTTTTTGAGGCACGAGGGCGTGGTTGAGGTTTTTCTTGGTTTTTCTTTCATTTTTCTTCGTCTTTTCACTTGTTTCTTCGTTTAAGGCTTGGGTTTACTTGAAATTGTATTTTAATGTGATAAGTAGCTTTTTGAGCTATATTATTCGATAGAAGTTGCAGTTTTTAGAGATTATTTGATGCTAAAAAGATGTGTAATTTAATGTACATCAAACATCCCCACACTTGAACCTTGCTTGTCCTCAAACAAGCTATTTATAAATTCTCTTAAAAATAGCAAGTTAGGGCCATAGCTTCAATTATCCCCAAAAGAGTTCTAAGAAAATGGGAACAAAATAACCAACCTCAAATCATAGGAATGCATGTACTGATATATAAAAAGGTGATTTGTTTTTATGAGCTTCTGTTTATGCAAAATGTCACGTTCTCACAATGTTCACTCACACTTGGTTTGTATATATGATCATACCTGTGATGTATGTATGTGAACGCTCTTAGTCAAAATGTGAAATGTGAAAAATAAGCTTGTGACAAGTTCAAATCTCCACCTTTGTGAAGTGTTGCATAGATCAGAAGGTAGTATGTGTTGGTTATGTCTAAATAGGGATTGGTATTTGTTGGTTCAGGGTTTTAGGTTAATGAGATGGTAAATACAACTTTTGCTGATTGTCGGGAATATTAAGATGTCTTTAATAGTCAGCTTCTTTTCTCTCGTTTATGACTCCTTTAAGTTCATATCGCCAAGACCAGTTTTGTCAAGGATATGAATCAGTTCTTCCTCAATCCTGCTCTAAACATAACTCCCGCTCTAATGGATCATTCGGCTTTGAGCCTAATAGCCCCCACCCTCATTATTTCGGTATTCATGTTGAGACTGAGTTTGACTTGTTTGAACTCGGTTTGATTAATCTTAACACACACAGATCTCGGATCTGATATGTATATAAATAATTAACCTAAGGATCTAGTTCATTGTTACTCTTGATTATATTGTTATATATGTATATATTAGTTGTATGTATGTGAATTGATAATATTAATATGAAGATGAAGATTGAGAGAGAATTGGACAACAATTCGTTAAAGTTTATCTCAAAACTTAAATTAACAGTGGACAAAGGCACTATATATAGAAGATGAATCTAGTCCGTTAACATTCCATAACGAACTAGAGTTCACTTCGTTACATACATTAAAAAGGAAATAACTTAACAAATCACCCCCTGATTCGTTAAACATCCTTAACGAATCAGGAGGGAAATTAACTTAGATCTAGTTCGCTAAACATACTTAGCGAACTAGACAATACTTTAACGAATTATAAAGATAAATTAATTTTTTATTACATAAATCAAACAACAAATATGTTAACGATAAATACAAAGACTCGAGACGCAAAACCGTGTACTAACAGACACCCCCTCGTCTTGAGCTCTTTGTCTTTACTTTACTTGAAGCACTTGGACTGCCAATCTCTACAACTATGAATCCCGTTCTCATAACATACACGCACCACGCGTTGGAACTGCATACCAGATCATAGTCTTCATTGCGCTCGATCAATATCTTATTCATGTGTAGCATGTCGTTGTCGGTCTCAGTTAAATTAACTAACCACATCGGATCGATGATCTTGATTAGCTCAGTCTTTAAACCTTTACCAAGGACAATGACGGCCTCGCTAGTACGATTGTCGTAATACCAGATGTTGAAAGATAAATAAATATGTTGATTCATCGGCTTCACCGGCACACGCTTCATCGTCTTCGGCGGCTTTACCTTAAGAATCAATTTTCTCCAGCCAGTCCTTGGGTCAATCTCATCGAGACGCTTGCGGATAGGGACATGTGGCTTAAGAAACTTAAATCCATGGTTGACGTCAAATAACAGATGTTTATGAAACCAATCTGCTAATCGATTTCCCCCACGGTTGATAAATGGACGACATGCAAGGGTCCGAACGTCCCAACGTGGTAATGAGAGAACATCAGTTATCTTCTCATAATATTGGACCCCTTTCTCCCATTTAACAATGCACACTTTCAACTCAGAATCAAATAACCAAGAGATAATATCACCTTGAACCTTTGAAACGGTCTTGAATGACGTCATCTGATTGGCTTTAGCCCAAGAAACAGCTTCATCCTTCTATTCTTTATCCATATACCTATACGCATCAATAATATTACCAGCTTTCTTATGACTGAACCATCCAAGAATGTCATCATCAGTTGGGTTTTCAAGCGAGTCAAATCTTGTATCAATGACATTCTTTCCTTTGGACGTCTTCTCAAGATGATCTTCTGCTTCTTTGACAGTTTCTTCATTAAATACAGGAGCACCCTGATTAACATTGGTATGTTGAAACAGATCAGGGTATTCCTCAGCAGTCACATCCTCAACCTCAACCTCCTCATTCTCATAAATAAAACTCGTACTTATCTCAACATTTGGATCATTTAAGATCTCATCATCATTAATTACCTCAATATCGGGCTTAACTTCTAACATGGTCATTTTGTCTTCGTTCAGACCAAGCAAGATAGCAATCTTCTCTCGTGTCAGCGACTTCTCAACAAACTGCCCAACAACTATCTTATTAGCATTAACCATGCTTCTAATCACCCCCTCACCATCAATAAAAATAACCGTATCGGCCTCGATAATCTCAATTGGTTTTGCAGCCGAATAATCATGATAAACGTGTAAGGCCCCGAACCCGGGCACCCTACTTTAGCGTCGGATTTACTCATAAACACAGTTCTTCAAATCAGAGTTTATTAAAACTTTTCGCGGAATATAAAACATCAATCATTTGTTACAAAACATTAAATCTTTTCTTTGATACCATGACACAAAACTTTATATTTAAAACATCTTTACTTCTTTCTTCAGATGCCAGCCGTTCAATCCATGCCGTGTGTCATCCTCATGCTAACTCTGTAATCAGCTCACCTGCGTGCATACTAAAAGTCAGCTACGCTGAGTGAGTTCTAGTTAATCAAGCAACTTATCATACAACCACTACATGCATCATATACGTATCCGCAGACACGTAGTCCACTATCTAACCTGCTTACATTACCACTTAGCCTCTTATTTACGCCTACCACTTTGCCACCTTCCCACTTAATAACGTATAACGTTATGCAACTTTGCCACTTTAATAGCGTATAACGTTATGCCACTTTGCCACTTTAATAACGTAAATCGTTATGCCACTTTGCCACTTTAATAACGTAAAACGTTATGCCACTTTGCCACTTTAATAACGTAAATCGTTATGCCACTTTGCCACTTTAATAACGAAGGCACGTATAGGCTTACCCTACCACGTACTATCGTTTATGCCACTAACACTCTTACTAGACTCTTGCCACTTCTAACACGCTCTACCTCTACTTGTCTACAACACACTTCATATCATTTACATAATAAGCAAGTCACATCAACAATCATACACACATAATAACGATGGCACGTACAGGCTTTCCCTATCACGCGCTCACGTTATGCCACTAACACCCTTACTAGACTCTTGCCACTTCTAACACACTCTACCTCTACCTGCCTATATCACACTTCATATCAGTTCGGTATTTACGTAATAAGCAAGTTACATCATAACATTCATACACACTATCAACCACTTGGAATTTACTATCCTTGGCGATACGTGCAATATCCGAAGATCGTTCACGTACCGACAAGCATTATAAAATATATACCTCGTATAACATTTATAGCATACACTTACACTTAAGGTAAGTGTATTCACACTTCACATCGAGTATGCACACAGCCCCGAAAACATAACAAGGAATGGAGCTAGAAACTCACCTGAATTCTGCTTCTTTTCTGATAGCTGTAAATCCCTTCCTTAACTGAGCTCGGCTGACTGTACAAGTTACACGTATCAATACTCGTCTGATCTAATCTGGTGGCCTAGTATTAGCTTACTTTAACTTATCGCTTGATAATTTATTTTCTAATCAAACTTGGCTTTAGGCGAAGTTAACCCTCAGGCGAACTTAACTTTAGGCGAAGTTAAACCTTAGGCGAACTTGGCTTCAGGCGAAGTTAAACCTTAGGCGAACTTGGCTTCAGGCGAAGTTATCCTTAGGCGAACTTGGCTTCAGGCGAAGTTAAACCTTAGGCGAACTTGGCTTCAGGCGAAGTTAAACCTTAGGCGAACTTGGCTTCAGGCGAAGTTATCCTTAGGCGAACTTGGCCGTAGGCGAAGTCATCCTTAGGCGAAGTTACGCTTGAAGGCGAAGTTACGCTTGAAGGCGAAGTTCATCAGGAGAACTTAATCTTGCAGGCGAAGTTATCGCGCTGCAGATCTGTTTGCCCATAAATCCTTCGTTTCTTAGCCAAATAACTCGATTTTGGTACCCACGGAATCGTATTGTTGGTACATGTGTGTCAGTAGTTCATAGTCTAACGTTTGTAATCGAGTCTGTAATGTAATTATGTTTTTGATTATGTTTATGTTTTTGTAACAAGCGAAGTTGTCAACAAGTTCGCTCAGGCGAACTTGTTGAACAAGCGAAGTTTAAAGACAACTTCGCCTGAGGCGAAGTTGTCGTGTCTATTTAAACTGTTCGCTGTAACAGTTTAGGTGTTTGTTAGGTTTTCGTTTCAGTTGTTCAGTTCGAGTGTTACGTGGTTGCTAGTCAGTGTCTGTAATAGTGACCTTGAGTCACGTGTTCGGTTATCAATATAACGTGTTCGTTCATTGCTCGTGTGTTCCGTAACTTCGCCTTGAACTCAAATTCGCCTGAGGCGATGTTGTGATAAGGCGAAGTTATCATCAACTTCGCCTATACCAATTTACTTAACAGTTTTTAGACGAACTTACAGATGAAGCGAAGTTGTTCCCAACTTCGCCTCACCTTTAAGTTCGCCTGTAAGGATTTAATCACAACTTCGCTCGTGGTACAAAGCGAACTTGTGTGTTGCTTAACCGTTGTCTAACTTGTTGTGTTTTCTGCAGATATGGCAGCTGTTGGAGGTGCTGGTGGTGACGAAGGTGATGATCAGAGACAATTCTTTCCGGCCCATAACCAGTATATCACTTTAGATCCAGACGCAAGAGGCGTAGAAGACTACAGGAGATTATCACGTTTCTCCAGCGATCAAGAATCTTTCATGCGATCACAAATACCCTGCCCATTTCACTGCCTAACATTGAAGACTTTTGGCAGACAGTATACTATGATTGCAGGCCTGAGCCCCCGGTGATGCGAGCAACCGTAAATGGTCATGATATAAAGTTTTCTTCTGAAGATATACGGTTGGCTTTGCAGTTTGGGGAAGAAACAAGGGATGACCCAACGGAGTTCGTAGCTCCTTTTCGTGATGGAGCGTACCTGAGGATGGGTTATTCAGGACCGTTAGGGGACACACAGAGGAGAAAAGGGTTTTTGCTGGATCAGTGGCGCTTCCTGATGCATGTATTGATTGTATGCATGTCTGGGAGGAAGGCAGGAACGGATGGGATGGGCGCGACGATGCAGTCTGCCATGATTGCGTTGACTTACAACAGACGATATTCGTTTAGTCAGCTGATATTTTACGAGATTGATCGTCAGAGGAGGGCGGTGGCGCTGCGAGCGATTTATTATGTATCCTCGGTTCTTACAAATGATTCTTAATCATGTCGCTCCGTCGCTACCGCAGAGACGCCCTATTAGATACGTCGAATGCGTGACGAAACGTATCTTTGCTCAGTGCCGCACTTCGAGCACTCGTAGCAAGCCTGAGCTGCGTCCCAGGCATACTCCATTATTCGGGTATCTCATCAACCCGGAGTATGTTCCTGCAGGAGGGGACGAGTTCAGAGACCCACAGCCACATCAGGCGGCAGCACCCCATGCTGTACCAGCTGCGCCTGTTGTATCTACTGTTGTTTCTGCTGCTGTGCCAGCTGCTGCATCTCCTGCTGTGCCTACTACTGAAGATGTCGATCTTGAGGCTGCTTTTAGCGGCCATGGATTGTTTGATATGGATGTCTCAGGTTCTCAGGTCATGGAGGTTACTAGAGCAGTTACTTCGGTAGCTGACTCCGATCTTGACGAAACATTTGCTGAAGCGAGACGACTGATGGTGTCTCGGGAGAGAACTACTGGAAAGAGGCCGAGAACTGTTGACGAGGATGATGAGGAAGTTGATGAAGAGGAAGCAGTTCAGATTGTGCTCAGGCGTTCACGAAGAGAACGGACAGGTATGGGTTCGGGAGCTGGAGAATCTTCAAGGCTGGTACGTTTTGCTCCACCTGCCTTGTCTGGTATGTCTCTTATTTCTACTACAGCACAGGTTACTGCCGTCGAGACGTCGGCCCCAGCAGTTGTGTCTCTACCACCCCAATCGCTTACTCCACCGGTGGTAGTTGCACGATTTGTTGAGTCGACAGTCACTACTACTGCAGGGCTACCAAGTGTACCACCTGCGGTCACTTCTGCTGCTGATGTCCCGCCAACTCCAACGCCTACTTCTGACTCCGAAAGGATTGCATCGCTAGAGCGGATTGTTGCTGATCATACAAAGACCATTCAAAGCCTAGTGGAATCCAATCGACTGCAAGCCTCCCTCCTGGTTGAACACGGGAAAGTAATAGATGCCTTCAAGGCATTCTTGGCATCTCAGGGGGAGAAGACTTGTAGGGGAGATGAGTTGAGGACAAAACGGAGAGAAGATCAAGACGATGATCCCAATGCACCGGAAGGTGCAGGTGGTGAGCTGCCAAGAACCTCTCAGGCTCTTGGGGTTTCCACAGCTGAGGGGGAGTCTGCAAGCGCAGCCGGTGACGACGTGGTAGATGTTAATGATGATGCTGATGTTGAAGATGTTATAGACGCGTTGAAAGAGCTGGATGAGGATGATGATGAGTTTATGATTGAAGAAGATGTGCTGCCGGTTGATGAGATTGAGCAGATCGGTGAGCAAATTACTGTTGAGAACGTGATAGAGGAAGGGGAGATTGTAGATGACTCCGTGGAACACGAGATTCCGGAGGTTGAGAGACCAGAGTTGGGTGATGAGAGCGTGGTGGAAGATACTGAATGGGAGGAACAACCGAATTGGAAGGAGGGTTGTGCTCACTGGTTCATAAAGACGAAGAAGCCGGCGATCCCTAAAATGTTCAAAAAGAGTTACAATATTAAGGGATACGCAGAAGCAAAGAAAGGTATTATCTGCTGGATATATGATGAGCAGCTGCGGCTCTTCGTGATCAAAAGATACGATGGAATTCAGTACTTCAGGAGAACGTTGAGATCTTTAAACACACTGCCTGAATGTGAGGTAAAAGATTTAGCCAGATTGGGATTGATAAACTGAAGTGAAGACAACATGGCTAGAATCATCGGGAAGATCGTGTGGAAGGAGTGTATTAAGGAGAAGAAGTTTGAGCTGATGAGACCACAAAAGGGGAAACTTGTCGAAGACAAGGATAGGGGTCTGAGAGTTGATGGAAAACCTTGGATGGTTATGAAATATAATCCGATCCGGTGCCTTAAAGAAGTACCGATGAAGCTCATGCCCAAGGACGTGCTCAAAGACCTAAAATGGTGGTTCGTGGACTGTGAGACAGCGGAGGCGGTAATGGAAGATGAGGATGAACAAGAAGTGCTTAGGGTTTACGACCCGATGCATCTTGTTAATCTATCGCAGGCTGATCTGAAGGTGCTCAAAGAAAAGAAGATCTTCTACATTCCTGCTTGGAAGGATCAAGCTAGGAAATATCAACGGGTGGTGTCGGTGTGTGTTAGAGAGGGAGCGCACGCGTAGAGATGCAAGATTACAAGACTCAAGATTTGAAGATCAAGATATGAAGCTACTGCCAAGGGGGAGTCTGTTGGTACATGTGTGTCAGTAGTTCATAGTCTAACGTTTGTAATCGAGTCTGTAATGTAATTATGTTTTTGATTATGTTTATGTTTTTGTAACAAGCGAAGTTGTCAACAAGTTCGCTCAGGCGAACTTGTTGAACAAGCGAAGTTAAAGACAACTTCGCCTGAGGCGAAGTTGTCGTGTCTATTTAAACTGTTTGCTGTAACAGTTTAGGTGTTGGTTAGGTTTTCGTTTCAGTTGTTCAGTTCGAGTGTTACGTGGTTGCTAGTCAGTGTCTGTAATAGTGACCTTGAGTCACGTGTTCGGTTATCAATATAACGTGTTCGTTCATTGCTCGTGTGTTTGATTTACATATTCTGCACTCGTATCTAACTACGCAGGGATTCCGCACCTGCGCAGATAGCGACATCCCGTGTACGATCCGTCCAGGAGCCTACACGTATGATCGGCGCCTACAAATCCCAACCATCAAATCGGCCTAAAATCGACGTTTTAGGGGTCCGATTTGGGCAGTTTGGGTTTCGGGTCCGGTTAACCCATCCAATCCTAACCATTTTCAGTAATATTAGCTTTGTTGGATTTGTTCTTACCTTACCAACTCAGATCTATCAACAAAATCTCGGGTCTCGGCTCCGAATCTTGATCGGTTAGAATGTGTGTGTATGTGTGTTAGGAGTTTTAGGGTGTAGGGTGAGAATGAAGATATTTTGGGTTTAGGGGATATTTATATCCCTTAAATCCCCTTCTCATTTAACCCATCTCAAATAATCCAAGTCCACAACCCGCATCCATTACCCAACACTAGCCCGATTCATACCAACTCCTATTCTGTTATTTATTTCCTGATAACCCGAGTAAACTTTCCATCTATTTATAAGTAATATAATTAATATTACCTATGAAATTTCGGGATGTTACAAAACGTTAACCTGCTTTCCTGAATTATCAACATAACTCGTACCTGCACCAGAGGCTGGGTCTTGAGTTTGTTTAGTTTCACCACCAGCATCAGACTCGTCCGGATCCTCATCATCATTCTTGAGCTTTTTCAGCGCGTCATATTTGCACGTAAGTTGTAAAATAAGCTCCTCTTGTTCTTTAATTTTCACCTCCTGAGACTCAACAATCTCACGAAGGGCCTTTGTTTCTTTTTGACAAAAAGAAACATAGCTGAGCAGCTTCTTCTGGTTCTCCATCATACGTTCTTATTCATACGATCAGCAGACATTTGATTTTCATACAAATGTAATAGACTCAACACCATGCTCATCTGTTGATAGTCGTCAATGTAAACTCGGGGGTGCTAGTAGTGAGCGGCACCACCGGGCGTTGAAGTATGGACGGCCTTGGAGGTTGAACCCCAAACGAGATGCCAGCCCCAGCCGACACTCAACGCTTTGAAGAGCCTTCAGAGGCTAACTCTTTCCCCTTTCGCTTGCGTTGAGCAGCAATTGTAGCTGCTAAGGCCGCTTCAACTGCAGCTTGTTGTTCTTGACCATCACCAACATTACCACCATTACCACCATTACCACCTGCATCATCATCACCATCATTACCCTCGTTCCCACCTGGTCCCTCCTCACGCTCGGAATTCGAATCATCATGGATCCAACGATCATTGTCAGGACATACATAATCAAGATTTGCTGGATGACCAATCAATCTTTTAAATCTGGGAGGAGGAGATTGACGGTACAGTTTCAATCTTCTCATGGTGTCTGCCTTCATGTTGTCCAGAATAAACTTATCATTCACATCATTCGGGTCGAGCACCAAATCCCTGATAGCATTGTTAACAAACAGTTGAATGAAACGTGGATACATCAAAAACTTCACGCGTCGTTTACTAGGAATACAATTTTCTTTCAGATGATCGAAGATCATTTCAAAAAAATTGTAACGCTTGTTCAAAACAAGTGCAACAAATTCCGATTGTAGCATAATGCGGCATTCGTCAAAACCAGCCTTACGTCCACCAAGGCAGTGAATAAGAACATGAATTAAATACTTGTATTGAAGACACAAGTATGCCTTGTTATACATAGACGCAGTAAGACTACTAGCATAAAACAAATGTCCAAACAGTCCTTGGATCAGATCCTTGTGGTATTCGCTCGGGTCGTCAATAGTATCATCGAATCGTAACACCCTTCGAACAGTTGCAACAGATACGACAACTGACTTGTTGTTAACCTCGGCAGCAATATGATCCTCAGGTTCCACATATTGAGTAGTGTTCCAGAATTGGCGAACAATGCTGAACCGAATATCCGGATTGGCAGTAACAGCGTAGTAGATACGAGAACGGGGAATAAATTCCAACATATCACCAATGACATCTTCATCAGGAAAGTCTGTGTCAACGAATGCACAAACGTTATGCCGTGTATCAAATGGAAGCAAAGGGACATCCTGAGCTTGTTGATCTTGTGGTGCATCAACAGGCGGGTCTTGAGCAACGTTATCAGCCATTGAACTGTATAAATAAACTCAAAAATAGTGAGAATTATACTTAAATAATAATACTTAAATAATAAAAAGTGAAAATGCATATTTCAATTTATGAATTTTAAATTAAAAGGAAAACATGTCATTCGTTAAGAATCAGACTGATTCGTTAAATAGTATAACGAATGATCTGATTCGCTATCAAGTAAATATGTAACGAATTAAGAATTAGCAAAATACTATTGAAAGATAACGAATTAATCTCTAGTTCGTTATAAATAACAACTAATTCGTGATAATTTAACAAACGAATCATCTG
Organism: Bidens hawaiensis; assembly: GCF_021521415.1. Classification (NCBI taxonomy): domain Eukaryota; kingdom Viridiplantae; phylum Streptophyta; class Magnoliopsida; order Asterales; family Asteraceae; genus Bidens; species Bidens hawaiensis. Next base: position 108,738 of record NW_027497878.1, read on the forward strand.
ATTCGTTAAGAAAATGAATCGCTATTCTAGTTCGTGTGATTTACGTAACGAATTGGACACGAATGAGTTCCAATTCGCTAAGTATAACGAATGGCCAAAAATCGCTTAATCTTTGACTTTTGTGGTTGTAAGTCCCGAATCTGGATCACTACAATATGATATCAACACGAACACGATGTTTGTGCGGAATCCAAACACCGTGGTGATTCAAGAACAATAATACGAACAATATGAATATGATGAACACGATGTAATACTCCAAATGCTCACGATTATATTATTAAACCATCTAGTACATGAGATTACACAAATTCGGTATATGCTCTCTATATGGTGGCTCTCAAAGTGTTCAACTTCTCTTCATGTGAACAACCCTTAAACCCTATACAATACTATCAATATATAGGGAAACCAAAACACTAGGCCCATATTAATCACAAGCCCACCGAGAACTCTTTAGAGTTCTCGGTTTACATAGCTAACCCGTAGCCCAACCCAATAAACAAATAACTAAGTACAAACCACCAAATATGGACCCAACAATCTTCCCCTTGGTTTGTAGCTTCGTTCTTATTTATTTTACTTCAAAATAGCCTAACCTAAATACATAGGGATTTCGGTATTGCACCAATGCAATTCGTTAACTCGTCTTCGTTTGCATAAGTTTAGTCTTGATCATGTCATGGTCTTTTGATATGCGTCAGTCTAACCAAATCGTGACCCAACAATTTTTCCCTTTGACTGATGCTCTCAAGATCTTCAGAATCAGCAACTTCAGTGATCAGCAACTTCAGCATCTGCATCCAATAATCTATCATCTCCCCCTTTTTGAAAGCATCATCCAATTTGAATCTCAGATACTTCATATGCTTCCGTTGCAAGAAATCAGTCTTAAAAGAACAATCAACTTTGATAGAAAGATCAACCACAATATTTTGAAAACAATTAAGTAAAACAAAATAAGACAGACATGTTTTTAATTTTTAATTTTTCTAATTTTTATGAATTTCTTGAAAAAAATTGAAATGTGATCATACCAGCTAAACCAACTATAACACAATAACCGATATCATATATTATTTGCAGAAGACAAATTTTAAAACAATTTCTTAACACATTTGTTTCGAAAAGAGTAATCAAGATGTAAAAATAAAATAAATTATATAAAATAAAACCAAAAACAACAAATAAAATAAATTTAATCACCCGGTCTCCTTGTAATTTAGCAAAAATTTGGGATCAAATTTCAGTTTTCTTGATAAAACTGCCGCCTTTATGAAAAGATCCGAACATGGAATCATATTGTTTAAGGTGCTTTCACAAAGATTCATGTTCAGCGTTATTATGACATAAAGAGACAGGTTAATAGCAGGTATAACATACTTAGCATGATTTTCATTGCATCAGTGATATGATTAAGGTTCAGTTTGGCATAAAACTTAGATGGACATCATTCATGGACCTGTGATGCCTCCTATCTCTTCTCAAAGCGTATTTGGCTTTCCCCAGATCACCCCAATTTGACTCCAACCCCCTAGTGCTTGATCAAAAGTTTTTATAGATAAACAAACAATAATTTTTAAGCTTTAAGGTTGAACGTTGGACTTACAAGCCATCCGGACCTACAGGCCTTTCATTCGAGACATGACAGGACTTATTTTTGTGCCCCAATCTGTGTAGTTCTAGTTTGACCCTTTAAGCTTTTGAAATACGAAAATTTTTATTTTTGCTTCACAATAATCCTTTTTTATTTTTTTATTTTTTATTTTTATTATATATTTTTCCTCTTTTTATTATAACTTGAGCAAAAACTTAGAAACATAATATTTTTGGTGATCAAGACACTAACGGGCTCGTGTATGACTGGGTAATTGTTTTTCTGCCTATCATTCGGAGAGATGTATATGGAGACATGCGCATTTCTTCAAGATGACTCTCCACAGTAAGTTTAGCAAATTTAGTTTATATCACTTCAACTTTTACGCATCATGGAAAGCTACCATACAAATCAATGACTGTTCTAGAGCCTTTTAAGCTTAGTAACTTCACCCGTTAGGCACACAGAAACATTTTATCTATCACTTCCAAAGGTTGGATAAATTCTCATTTGAAAATATTTTGAAGCTTCTAAAAAGCTGTTAACTGAATAATAATATCACTTCCCAGAAAATTACAGAAGACACATATGTTAAGAACTCAGTCACCCCGGTCACTCTTCTATTTTCAGGTAAATGGCTATCCCGTATGACCACTAGTGGTTAACAGGACCAAAACACATATGAAAATACGTGTCCCTCCAACTTGGAATTACCGACATAATTTTAAGTGAAGGAATTCAAAACACGAAAACACATCACAATCGCCCCGGATGCTTTCAGTCTTTAGATAAATGGCTATCCTATGAATCTACGAGTAGATCACCGGACCAAACAAATACAAGTATATGTTCTTCAAATTTGAGCAGCCTACATAATTTTAAGCGAGAGTGAAGTTTGAAAGACATAGATAAATTTTTTTTATCAAACGCACACACACTCTTTTTGAATTTTTAATTTTTTCCCCCTTAAATTTGTGCAAAAATTTTGACCGAAAGGAAAACTTTTATGTACAAATTTAACCTCAAAAAGACTCAAACATCGAAACATAGTATTAAAAAAAAGGTGTGATAGTTAGCCAACTGATGTACTATCATTTCTCATGTACGATCAAGTCATTTTCACAATTTGAAATAAAACAAAGTAAAAAACTATACTTGAAAAACTATACATGAACATATTTTTGTATTTTTTTTTAAAATAAAAATTTTAAAATCTTTTTGATTGATCAATCTTTCATACCAAAGTGATATGGTTACCTTTTATCTTCAAGACATCATTTTTCATTTGTGAGAATCTCCCCATAGGAATAAGCTTGTTTTGAGATTCTGCATCCTTGCGAGTTGAATGTCTGGAACAAACCTTTTAATATGCAATGTATTCCCTGATTTGTTCCTACACACTTAGAGAGCAGATTAAAAACGTTCTATCACCATAAAATTCCCGTCCAGGCAATAAATAATACATTTCATGGTTAAAGATTTAAAAACATAGGATATTTGCCATGTCATGTGCCTGGAACAACACATTTAATAAACAATGAATTTGAGGTTGTTCCTACACGCATAGCGGGATTAGTTGGACATAGGAACCCAAGTCATAAATGTCTTGGGGTTCCCTTGAGCATCAACATATGTGACCTCTTGACAACTCATATCTTTCCCATCTTTAACATAATCATTTGTCATTACATATTCTGTTTACTGAGTTTTAAGTTTCCAAGTCTGTCTTGGTTTAGTGAAATTTGAAAGAACAGACTTTGGAGTGGAGCAATTCAAATTCTAACTCTTTGAACTCTCAACACTCTTTGATTTCTGAAAATTAATTTTTCTTTTAACAGTTTCTAAATCATTTGAGTGCGAACCTCTCATATTAGCTTTGAATCCTTGAGTATCTGTGACCCATTGTACAGATACTCGTGGTTTTCTAAAATATGCATTTTGTTTAACCACTGGATTCGGTTGAAACCTATTACCTTTCACCTGAGGAGCTTGTCTATTAACAGCATGGTAGTGACACTCCTTTGCCAAATGCCCGTCGTTCCCACAGACGAAACACTCTTTCATCCTTCTTCTAATGTCAACGTAAGCACTAGCCACATGTTGGAATTTCTTTTTATGAAAGGTTTTTCCATTCTTCTTGCCCCTTGGCACAGCCTTCTGATTTTGCTTGTAGTATGGAACATATAGACGATGAACACATTTTCTGGCTATATGTCCTGGTGTGCCACAGTGGTAACATGTTTGCCTCTTGATATAAGTAGCACCCGATGATTTATCAACACATGAGATCCGCAGGATCTATGAGGACGAGGCTGTCCTTGTTGTGCTGATTTCTTACGTGCCTTCCCTTTGTTGCCACAACTCTGTGTATTATTATTAGTACAATTTTGAGTTGTGGTGTCATCTGAGTTTGATGACATGTTAGAATGAGATTCATTTTCACTAGCCTGAACCCCTTTACTATCAGAAGCAACATTATTTACTATATCTGCACATGAAGTAGAAGCATCAAAATTTTTTACACATTTAAAAACAGGCTTGATTTCCTCTAGGGATCCTGATCCAACAGTTTCAGATTGAACCTGTTTACCATACTTCATGTCTTTTATCTTTTCCTCCTGTTTTTTGGTGACAGGGGTAGGGACATAATTGTGGTTGTAAGGTGGGGGAACTTGACTGTATCCTATTCCCTCACCTTCATTTTCCTTCCACCACAATTGGTTTTCAATCATTGAGTTAACTACTTTACTGGAACCATCGAATTTTTTAAAATCAAGTTCAGCCTTTTCAAACTTGCTAGTTAGATTCAAGATTTCTAACTTGGAGGCTTCCAGTTTAGCAGTTAACTCAACGATTTTTTGTTTAGCATCACGATGGTGACAACTCTTTATGCTAAAATCAGACTTAAGTTTTCTAATATCCTTGTTCTGAGCTTCTATTTTGTCTAGAAAACCCTTTTCATTCTTCTTGAGTTTAAAATTCTCTGATTTTATTCATTCCATATCTCTGCTTAGACTGTCATTATGAAGCTTATACATTTCTATTTTCTCACCACAATTTAAAGAGCATGGTTGAAACCTTATCTCAGATGAACTCATTTTCCCGCCAATTTTTTCGAAAAAATATGATCGCCAAAATTCTCAAGAAGAATGTCCTAGTCAAAAGAAGTGTCTTGGAAAAATTTCGTTCAAGACAAATTTTTTCGAACTTCCCGCCAAATTTCTCCGAAAATCACCCGAAAAAAATTTGTTTTCGCCAAAATTTTCAAGGATGGATTTTTACTAATAAGGAGTATTCTGGAAAAATTTCGTTCAAGAATTTTTTTTTTTTTGCTTCAATACTCCTTTGACCGAGAACGTTGACCGAGAACCTCAAAAATCAACCGAGAACTTCTTTGACCGAGAACCTCAAAAGTTGACAGAGAACTGAATGTGTTGACCGAAAACTCCAGTTGACCGAAAACTCTGTTGACCGAAAACAGGGAACTTTGACCGAGAACTGACTTCTTTGACCGAGAATTAGTATAATGCTGACCGAAAAGTGTGATTATTTGATCAGCTTCTATTTTGGCCGAAATCCTTGAGTTTTACCTAATTAAGATATGCAATCAACTAAATCCCGTGAATTATGGGATTCAAATTGTTTCCAAGTCAATCTATAGCCAAAAATAGCACTCTTTCTTCCACGATCCACTGTTCACACGGAAAACCAAATTAAAACACCAAGAAACAGGGAACTTTGACCGAGAACTGACTTCTTTGACTGAGAATTAGTATAATGCTGACCGAAAAGTGTGATTATTTGATCAGCTTCTATTTTGGCCGAAATCCTTGAGTTTTACCTAATTAAGATATGCAATCAACTAAATCCCGTGAATTATGGGATTCAAATTGTTTCCAAGTCAATCTATAGCCAAAAATAGCACTCTTTCTTCCACGATCCACTGTTCACCGGAAAACCAAATTAAAACACCAAGAAACCGAAATCTTGAATCGTTGATAACACAATAACGAGACTGAAAAGGTCTAAGGCTCTGATACCAATTGTAAGTCCCGAATCTGGATCACTACAATATGATATCAACACGAACACGATGTTTGTGCGGAATCCAAACACCGTGGTGATTCAAGAACAATAATAAGAACAATATGAAAATGATGAACACGATGTAATACTCCAAATGCACACGATTATATTATTAAACCGTCTGGTATATGAGATTACACAAATTCGGTATATGCTCTCTACATGGTGGCTCTCAAAGTGTTCAACTTCTCTTCATGTGAACAACCCTTAAACCCTATACAATACTATCTATATATAAGGAAACCAAAACACTAGGCCCATATTAATCACAAGCCCACCGAGAACTCTAACTCTTTAGAGTACTCGGTTTACATAGCTAACCCGTAGCCCAACCCAATAAACATATAACTAAGTACAAACCACCAAATATGGACCCAACAGTGGTCAAGGTCAAAATTCACCAAGAACAACAGCAGTCAAATGGGCAATTCCGAAACCGATTACTCCATAATTATTGATGAGTAGCCAAACAGACGACCATAAAGGTCTCAGAAACCCATTGCGACTCAAATGGTAATGATTTGAGGGTTCAAAACATGGAATACAATTATTAAGTTAGAGTTTTAACCATAGTATAAAACCCCGATAATAACCATACATAATTAGCTTATCAATCAGTAATCAAAACATAATTAAATAACACCATTGATCTCGGAAAAATATTCCGATCATAATGGTAACAAATTTAAGGTATATAACTTGTAATACAGTGTATAGATCAAGGTTCAAAGAATCCTCAATAATCCGATAACAAAACCTTATAATTAACCCATCAAACCCTAATAAAATCTGACGAAAATGATTGCGTTATGATCAGTATTACCTTACGAGCACTAATATATGATCAAAACACAGAACAATGAAAATCAAATATTCTGAAAAAATTTGAGCAGAGTAACTTTGCAAGTAAGGAAGAAGAAGGTGAATAGTGTGACTAACCATCTTCACATTTCCATATATAGTCTGACATAACACGCTTTCCAAGGTAACGAATCAAATGATTCGTTTGAATTTTGAACTAACGAATCACCTGATTCGATAAGTTCACTAAATACGTGTCATAACGAAGTAGGTTTAATTCGTGGCTAGTTCGTTAAATATGCATAACGAATTGGGTGTGTTTCGTTACAGAGTGCGGAAGCGAATTAGGGGAATGAACTAGGATGTAGTTCGTTAAAACAACCTAATTCGTTATTCATAATTAACGAATTATGATTTATTTAATTTTAAATAAATAAATAAATTAAATTAATTAAAATAAAAATTAATAAATAGATAATTTAATAAATAACTTATTTAAATTAAAAGAATTATCGAGATCCCGTACCTCGATAATTGAATACCTTAAAACCGTTTCACGTTTTGAAAACGATAACTTAAACTAAATTAAATAATATGTAAAAATAAAAACGTAAAATCTTTTTGTATTTTAATCTTTTGATTTGAAATATTGACATAAAACTAAATATTTACCAGAAAATTATCCGAAAATTTAAAACAAGAAAATATTTTTGTGTTTTTTATTGATTTTTCAAAAGCAGTACATATTTTTGGATTTTTGTCGAGTTTGAGCAGAGAATCATATTGACCAAATTGCCCTTCCATCACAGCTTTATATTTCAGCGATATTGTGACCGGCGTTAAGTCGGTCATTGGTATTGTTGTCCACTTAAATCTAATAACAAAGTTTCAAGCATTTTTGTGATATTATTAATGGTTCAATTAAAGCACAGAATATCAGAAACTATCAGCCTCTAATCTCGGTTCAAGCTTAATTTGATTTTTGCCATATCACCCCAACTTGACTTAAACCATTATATTGTTGATCAAAATTTGAATTTTATAGAAGTTTATGAGCAATGCATTGATTTTATGTTACTATGAGTGAGTATGCACGAGTCCATCTGTTGGCTTACATACATTGTATCCCATAGGGTCCGTTTCTTAATGGTATTGAGACGCGCGCAAGGGAGGAACAAAGTATGACTAACAGCGGATTTTGATCAAGTCAGTAATTTGGATTGTACGAGGTACAACAGTGATCAAGTTTAATGACTTTGGGTTTGCTCTAAAAGCGAGTGAAATATTCATGCATATGAATGCCAAGATGATTAAGCCGCATAAAAACTCACTGTCCAGAACCTCAAAGCTTGTTATTTGCTTTATTTTATTTTTGGGTGATCAAACAAGTATAAGGCTTGAGTATGACAGGTTATTACATTTCTGCCATCCTCACCGAGACTTTTGCTAGAGACTAATACCTATTTCAATTTGGCATTTCTTTATATTTATATCACATACTTTACTCTACTTGTTTGTTTTAAGACCTACCAATGCACCAATGCAATTAAGCACACAGTATTTTAAGCTTATTTCTTGCTGGATTTGGGGTCAAGTTAGTCAATGTACTATCATTTTCTCTTTTTGCTTCAAAAACTCAAAATTTTGAGGAGCATAAGACAAAATAAAGATAAATTTAATCGTCCCAGTTAACTTAAGTCTATAAATAAATGGCTAACCTATCAAATCACAAGTGAATAATAGGACCAAAACATGCAAGCATGCTTCACGAACTTAAATAACCGACATAATTTTCAGCGAGAAAATAATCTAAAACGCATAACGAACGCCCCAACTACTTTCCATTATTAGGTGAATGGCTAACCCGATCATTTACAAGTAAATGTCAGGACCAAACATATACAAGTACATGTCCTTCAAATGTAGATAATTGACATAATTTTCAGCGAACACATGCAAAAATATTTTTGGTTTTTCTCTATACATACCTTAAAACACAATCTTTTTGTCTTTTTCAATTTTCTTATAAACAAAATAAACTTCACAATCTTTTTGGATTTTCGGATTTTTCTCTACAAACAAAAAAAAACACAATCTTTTTGACTTTTCAAATTTTAAAATGTTTTTGGATTTTCAAAGTACTTTAAAAAAACAGTAAAGAAAAGAAATCACAATATTTTTGATTTTTCAGGATTTTCTAATGTTTTTGGATTTTAAAATTTTTAATGTTTTTGGGTTTTATCCATACAAACGAAAAACACAATATTTTTGTATTTTCTAGTTTTTCACCCCCCTAAAACCTAAAACCATAAAAAATAAAATAAAATTAACAGAAAAGAAAGATAGTCATCCCTGTTTCAGGATATCAGCGAGGGTCTTCAATCCATTTAAACCAAGCAAAAATTTAAAACGCGTTTTGTCAAAATCTTTGGTAAATAGATCGGCTTTCTGAAAGTCAGTATGTACTTTCTCAAGGTCGATTAATTTCTTCTCAAAGCAAACCCGTATAAAATGATATCGAATTTCGATATGTTTTGTTTTTGAATGTTGTACGGGATTCTTTGTGATAGAAATTGCAGTAGAGTTATGAATCAAAATAGGAGTAGTAAGAAACTTCAAACCGTAGTCGCGAAGATGTTGTTGTATCCACAAAACCTGGGAACAACAACTCGAGGTGGCAACATACTCATCTTTGGCAGTTGAAGTGGATACCGTTGTCTGCTTCTTACACTGCCAGGAAACAAGCCGGCTTCCTAAAAATTGACACCCTGCCGTTGTTGATTTGAAGTTGATCTTGCAACCTCCATAGTCCGAGTCTGAGAAGGCAGTAAGCTCAAAGTTATCGTCCTTGGGGTACCACAACCCGATGTCTGGATTTCCCTTCAGATACTGAAGTATTCTCTTAACCGCAGATAGGTGAGTCACTCAGGGACTTGCTTGAAAACCTAGCACAAAGACAAACAGCAAACATAATGTCGGAGCGAGAAGCCGTTAGATACATTAAAGAACCGATCATGGCACGATAGAGGGTAGGATCAACGGTATCCTCCAATTCATCTGGTGATAAATTGTGACCCACAGGGATAGGAGTTGAAGGGATTTTTCCGGCAGATATCTTGAATCGGCTCAAGAAATCATTCACATACTTGGTCTGGTGAATAAAGATTCCATTTGCAGACTGGTGAACTTGAAACCCTAAAAAGAAATTCATCTCTCCCATCGAGCTCATTTCGAACTTCGTTTGCATGGACTTCTCAAACTCCTTACACAATGTGTCGTTTGTAGACCCAAAGATAATGTCGTCGACATAAATCTGAACTAGGAGAAGATCATCACCAACAGTCTTATGAAATAAAGTGCAGTCGACAGTCCCTCGTTTGAAGCTGTTATCAGTTAGATGGATGGTGAGCGTGCAATACCAAGCTCTCGGGGCTTGATGTAGACCATACAGGGCCTTGTTTAATCGGTAAACTCGGCCCGGATATTCAGGATCTTCAAAACCAGGCTGCTGTAGGACAAACACTTCCTCGTGTAGTTCACCATTGAGAAAAGCACTTTTAACATCCATTTGATAAACCTTAATATTCTTATAAGCAGCATATGCCAGAAAGATTCGAATCGACTCTAATCTTGCAACTGGAGCATATACTTCTGTGTAATCAATACCCTCTTGCTGATGAAAACCTTGCACAACTAATCGTGCCTTGTTTCTCACGATCACCCCACGATCGTCTTTCTTACACTTAAATACCCACTTAGTCGGAATAGCTTTCTTGACTCTAACAGGTTTGTCGATTAAATCCCAAACACCCAAACGTGCAAATTGCTGTAATTCTTCTTGCATAGCTTCTACCCAAGAAGGATCTTCAAGTGCCTTACGAGTTGTTGTCGGTTCTACTTGATATAGAAAGCAAGTGAATTTTGCAACATTTACAATTCCCGATGAATGTAAATCAGCATATGCACACAATACGTTATTCTCACTTGACGAAGCAACTTGATGACGTGTTTGTATGCCCACATCAAGTTCTCCAATGATGTTTTCCTGTGGATGATATCCATGAATCCGAAGAGTGGGATTCTCAGTAACAACAATCAATCAATCAATCAATCATACCCAGTGAAGTCCCACCAATAGCATAGCTATAAGTAGGGTCTGGGGAGGGTGGGATGTAGGCACACCGTACCTCTATCCACATGGATAAAGAGGTGGCTTCCAGAGAGACCCTCAGCTCTAAAATATATATGTATGAAGCAATACAAAGGAAATCAGAGTTCAACAGTAGTAGTAATAATACTACTACTACTACTAATAATAATAATAATGATGATGATGATGATACTAATAGTGATTACAATATTAACAATATTAATACTATTTATGTAGAGAGAATATTATTATGGTGTGTGTCTAAAATAAGGAAAATAGAAGCCCTATGGTATTCCTTTCTCCCTAAAAATCCTTAGCTTTAATTCTACTTCTCCAAGAATTCCTATCCTCAACCATGTCCTCGGAGATGTTTAGGTCTATCTAATCCTGCTTAATCCTCTCATCCCAAGTCAATTTAGGTCGTCCTATACCCCTTCTCCCCTTTATAGTAATGTTTTCTACTAATCTAACAGGATTCGTCGTTTGTCTTCTCTTCACATGTCCAAACCATCTCAATCTCCACTCTCTTATCTTGTCTGCTATGTTCGCTACCCCTAATCTCTCCCGAAACACAACATTTCTTATTCGGTCTAACCTTGTGTTTCCACACATCCAACATAGCATTCTCATTTCTGCTACCTCCAACTTCCGCACTTGTGCCTTCTTGATGGCCCAACAATCTGTTCCATATAACATTGCAAGTCTAACTGCAACCCTATAGAATTTTCCCTTTAGTTTAGTTGGGAAACTCTTGTCACACAATATATGTGGCTGCTTTCCATCTACCCCATCCTACCTGAACTAGATGGGTCACATCACTGTCTAATTCCCCATCGCTCGAAACAAAAGATCCTAGATACTTGAACCTCGTTACCTGCGAAACCACCTGCACTTCAATGGTAATCTGTGCGTCCTCATTGTCATTTGCCCCTCCAAAAGCACAGTGTAGGTACTCCGTCTTAGATCGACTGATCCTTAAACCTTTTGTCTCTAAGGTTGTACGCCACTCCTTGAGTCTCATGTTTAGATCTTGTTTTCTCTCAGCAAGTAACACAATATCGTCTGCGAATATCATGCACCATGGGAGCGTCACCTGAATCGACTTTGACAACTCGTCCAAGACTACTGCAAAAAGAAACGGACTCAGCGCCGACCCCTGGTGAAGACCTACCTCTACGGGGAAGAAATCAGTATCACCCACTGGCGCACAGACACTTGTTGCACTCCTTGTATACATATCCATAATTATCTCTATGTATTTCCTGGGTACTCCTCTACCCTCCAAGCACTCCCAAAGCACCTGTCGTGGCACATTTTCGTAGGCCTTTTCTAGGTCAATAAACACCATATGCAGGTCATGCTTCTTCTCCCTATACTTTTCCATCAATATTCTTATAAAGTTTATTGCCTCTGTGGTAGAACAACCCGACATGAATCCAAATTGGTTCACCGTAACCTGAGTTTCTCGTCTAAGTCTAACCTCGATCACTCTTTCCCATAGCATCATAGTATGACTTAGTAGTTTGATTCCTCGGTAGCTACCACAACATTGGGCGTCTCCTTTGTTCTTATGGATAGGAACTACAACTCTGGTCCTCCATTGGTCTAGCATCTTACCAGATTTAAGGATACTATTGAAGAGAGTAGTTAACCACATGACCCCTTCCTCTCCCAAACACTTCCACACCTCTATGGGTATGTTGTCTGGGCCAACCGCCTTAGCCCTTCCCATCCTCCTCAGTGCAGTCTGCACCTCTTCTCGTGTGATCTGTCGGCAGTAGCAGTTATCTGGTTCTTGTCGTTGGGAGGTTGTGTTGTCATGTTCTTCTTGGTAAGCTCTCCCATTGTTGAAAAGATTGTGGAAATAGGTTTGCCATCTTAGCTTGATGTCCTGCTCCTTGACTAGTACATGCCCATCTGTATCCTTTATGAACTTCACTGGCCCTAGATCTTGCCATCTACGCTCCCTGGCTTTGGCAATCTTAAACATAGCATGTTCCCCCTCTTTTGTTTCTAAACGTTTATACATCCGTTTATAAGCCGTTTTCTTTGCTTCCGCCACGACCTTCTTCGCCTCTCTCTTGGCCGTTTTGTAGGTCTCCCTCAATTCTACGCGCTCCTCCTTATTTGTGCACCTCATAAGCTCCCTAAAACATCCTTGTTTGTCCCTTATCTTATCTTGTACAGCCTCGTTCCACCACCAAGACTCCTTATGCCCACCTGCCTTTCCTGTTGTGACCCCTAGAGTCTCCTTTGCTATTTGAATGATCTTTGTAGCCATATCTTCCCATATATGATTTGAGTCCCCATATAGTCGAGCATGCGTCTGCAGTCTGAGTTTATCCTTAAACAGTAGGAGATTTTCGTCCCTCAAATTTCTCCATCGAATTCTAGGTGTACCTTTCTTCTCACGAACAGCCAGCTTATTTCTGAAGCCTATATCTGTCACCAGCAGTCGATGTTGAGCCACCACTGTCTCCCCTGGCATGGCTTTGCAGTCCTTCCACCACCGTCGGTCTCCTTGCCTCATCAAAAGGTAGTCAATTTGCGTGTTGCTTCCGCCACTGCTAAAAGTGATCAACTGAGGGTCTTGTTTCCTAAAACAAGAATTTATAATTCCTAGGTCGTGGGCCACCGCAAACTCTAGGAGTTCTGTCCCGGTCTCATTCCTATCACCAAAACCGAAACCCCCATGAACGGCTTGAAAAACATCGTTAGCCTTTCCTATGTGTCCATTAAAATCCCCTCCTATACAAATCCTCTCACCCCTAGGTATGCCCCCTACCACGGCGTCTAGAAAATCCCAAAATTCTCTCTTTTCCTAGTCCCCTAAGCCTACATGAGGCGCGTAGGCGCAGACTACTGCCACCACTTCCTCTCCTAGTACTAATCTCAGTACCATAATCTTGTCATTGTGTCTTATCACCTCCACCACACTAGTGTGTAGTTCCTTAGCCACTAGAAACCCCACTCCATTCCTGTCACACCCCGTTAAGCGTATTGCGGAAGCGTAAAACGGAAATGCAACAGATACAACTGGTATCAAATACATTGTTCATAAAGAAACATTACTAACTAGTTTACAATATATTATATCATTCTAACATCTTTTACAAACTAAGCGATACAATCAAACCGGTTCTTCAATTACTTTACTTCTAACTCAAATGCCCATAACAGCAATCCCCAATCAGACACATAACGCACAGAAAATTACTTCTCATATCTGATTACCTGAAAAGCATGTTAAAATAGGTCAACTACGAATAGTTGGTGAGTTTCATAAGTTTAACGAAATCAGTTCTGCGTACCACACAGTCATAGTTTGTATGTACGCGCGTATGTAAAAATATGCATTTTACGTTTGTATAAATATATGCAGCCATATCCTTGTGTGTGCATATGCACACATGTAAGTTTATAATATAAATTCGAAATTTCAGTAAAATCGTGATTGTTTGTTCGTACTACCTGTTTCCAATTTCCGTGTTTAACCAACCACCGTGGATCCCCTTCCTCCCAAAACGGTTCCACATGAACTCAACCACTGTGGTCCCCCTTCCACCCACAATGATTCCATGTAAACTCAAACATTATATAGTGTACACGCAAATAATTAATATATTCTACACATAGTATTTCCTACGGCTAATCACGTAGCATGTATATAGACACATATGCACATATAGTATTTATCACGTATCACCAATTACTGTGGCTCCCCATCCGTCCTCAATACGCATAATCACATTATTTTCTTAACATTCATGTCATAATCAAGTTAGTTTGTTTAATAAGTTGCAGCAGAACTTGGCTCATAGGCCATACTCAACTTTTGTTTATAAGTTGCAGCAGAATTTGGCTTGTAAGCCATACTCAACTTTAGTTTATAAGTTGCAGCAGAACTTGGCTCCTAAGCCATACTCAACTTTAGTTTATAAGTTGCAGCAGAACTTGGCTCGTAAGCCATACTCAACTTTAGTTTATAAGTTGCAGCAGAACTTGGCCGTAAGCCATACTCAACTTTAGTTTATTACTATTGTGGCCCCCCTTCCGCCCACAATAGCCCCCTAATCATCACAGGCCACGTTATCCCCATGGCCATTACAGACCACGTTGTCTCCAAAATTAGTTATGTTCAACATTACATAACATGTTTGTATAAACCTGCTGTTACGTGTAATTTCATTATGTTTTGCAAATTCGTATTATCTCCACTTAATATATCAATTAATGATAATAATCATCTTTCATCAGCACGTAGTCAATCATTATGTTTGTAGGAACTTTTCATATATAATTGTTCAGATATTTTATGTCCCGAATCGTTTTCAGATCGATAACGTGTATAAACATGCTTTCCACCCCAAAAGTTCGTAAAACAGTTTAGAAAGTGGGGGTCGTGAAACTCACCTTATCGTAGTTCGCACAGAATTTACGTATCAATAAGTCAGATGCCTCGTTTATAGCCTGATTCCTATAAACGGTATTGTATCGTTAATACTAGTACAGTGTTCAAGCTAAGTCGGGCTGTATAGATAATCTGGGTATAGCTGTTAGGCCTAGAACATGACCATAGTCTTAGATTGTGACATTGTATACTATGAAATGTTTAAAACTGGATTTGGCTCAGTTTCACCGTTTTCCGAGCCTAGCTCAGTTGATCGTTTATACGTTTCGGGATTAGGTAAGATCACATAAACTTAAGTAAATATATTGATTGATAAAATAATTTGATCTATGAAAGAATTTTAAGGTTTCGGTGTCTGGTTTGATCGCAGGGTTCGTTTCCGTTTTCACACGGTTTTAATTATACAAAACGCGCCCAATCCACCCGATTTGTCCGGAATTTTCGTAACAAGTTCGTTTTTATCAATATCATTCAAAAATATGATATTTGACCGCTTTTGACATTTTGACATACCAGTCAGTCCGTTAAACACAAAACTGCCGGTTTCGTTAAAACAATTATAATTTAAATCTTTGATTAATCATAACTAAATATGTACTTATATATAAATTATGCAAATTTTTGTAAAAATACATTAAGACATGGAGAATTTTATAAAAATATTTTCAGAAATTTTATGATTAATTATTTATTTATAAAAATTCATTTAATAGGTTATAATCATGTAATAAATGGCCCGTTTGTATCAAACGACCTCCGAAAAATCCAATAATTTTTACCAATGGCCTTAATGTTCTTAAATAGCCCCTGAAAAATTTCCAGAACCTAACTCTTTTGACAAAATGCCTTTTTGTGCGTTTTTCGGCTGTTAAAATTCGGTTAAACGATGATTGCACAAACCATACTTAGGCATTTCCAATGATTCCCAAACTTTACCAGTGATCTTACCATCCCATATAAAACTCCAAAACCAAGTTTCAGAATTTTTCAACATGTTTAGCTATTTTTCCCAAATAAACGCTCATAAACGGAAATAAATTCACCAAATATTCTCCGTTTATCGAAAAATTACCAAATTTGAACAGGGACTCATTTATATGATCCCTGATGTCCCTGCAAGTTTTCACAAGCTAAAAACAAGCACGTCACAACCTAATACTAAACAGCCCCTAAACGAGTGTTACGGGTTTACCTTGTCGGTTTTCGATGGATTTTGCTAGCTTAAACGACTTTCCGGGTCTCGGGTTGCAAACTCAGTATATCTACATATTATATAACATCAAACCAAGCATAAATCATCCATGTAACAGCCTTGATAATTAGGGTTTCGGTTTTGGGTTCAAACCGAACTTTCTAACCGTAAAAACGTTGTATTCATGTTCTAATCCGTGTTTTTGACCAAAAAAGTATATGTTCCTGGTTTGTAAACATGTTTAACATCAAAACATAATTTTACTTGATTTTTAGGGTTTTTGGATGGTTAATCATGTTTAAAACTAACTAAAACATGTTTATATGTTAATTATATAAATCAAACTTGGTTAAATCTTCTTAAAACTTGACCTTACCTTAAGGTTTTTGAGAGTTTCTGGAGATCACCCTTGCAGCTGCTTGGACTTCAAATGTTATGAATTAGAATGGATAAAAACACTTAAGGTATAAGTTATATAAAAAGGAGTGTGGTGTGGTGGCTTGTTCCGATCGGGATTCAATAAGAGCCCATAATGGGCTGTTTTGGCCCATTAATTTTATTATACAAGCCCAAACATGAAAAGCCCACTTTAAATTTAGTTCGGGTCCGGTTTTTCGCAAGAAAATTAATTCGGGTGTAAGAAATAGCGTAAAAACGAGTGTTTTTCAGCTTATTTTTGTAAAATAAGAAAAACGTACTGACTCGTTGTAAAATTCCAAAATATTTTCACGGATTGCTTAGAACATGTCATATAAGTGTTTTATAAATCTTTTTCGGCTTAACGGATGCTACAATGCTTGTTTTGATATTAACGATTGCGTTTAAGCTTATAGCGTATCGATAAACGAAACCTTTTTCGTTTAAAGAGTTAAACGTACTAAGGCCTAAATATCAATATGTTAGCCTCTATAACATATATATAACTCGTATATGACCCCTCATTATGTATACGGGTCATAATTAGTATCGGTCGGTTACTCGTTTAAACACTACGAATTAACCGATTTATCGTTTACTTGTTACGTAATGAATATAGTGTACCTCGTTTTGCCATGAATGTCACATTCTCCCCCCGTTAAGAAATTTCGTCCCCGAAATTCAATATGTCAAATATGCTCTTTTTGGGGAAAAATTTTATAATCATTTGTTTTGGAATTCGTTTTTCTGTTTCCGAACACGTTTGATTCCCCGTTGTGGATTCCACTGGATTTTATTCAATAAGATTTTATTGTATCACAACTGTTTGATTTTTCCCTACTCAGTATTTTCATGAGTCTCTTTATAGAGTTTAGCTGTATAAAATTTTTCAAATAGTACTAATTCCGCCATGTCCGTAAGGCACTCATTTTGATTCGATATATATATATATATATATATATATATATATATATATATATATATATATATATAATGGGAATGAGATAATTTTGCTTAATACGTTACGGTTCGAGGCAATTTTGTACAGTTCCATGTATTGTAGAATCAACTCATCGTTTTCCTCAACCCAACTAACAACTTTCAAAATTTGATAACTTCTCGTATTTCTCAGTATAGCCCTCTTGTTAGCCTTAGGCGGCCGTCGGTTTGTGATACATACGTGTCGAGCTTTATTTATGGTTATCGAAATCGAATTGGATTTTGTATTTTGGATGTCGCCAATTTTTCAATTTCAATAAGATGGCGAGTTACATTCTTGCTCGTATAATATAGTATATAGGCGTTTACATAATGTTATGATGATTGTTAATGTACGAGGATTGACATTACCGGTCTTACTCTCATCTAATGTTTGAATAGTTTATTTGATTTGATTGTTTTATAGAGGATTATAGATTGAGCTTAGGCCAATTAGGGATCTAAAATTTCATACCCAGTTCACCAAGAGTAAGGTTTTGTTAAGGCTTTTTCAGTTGGATAGTTGTTACCATTCGGAAGAAAGTATTCGGAGTGGATTAGTCAAGAAACTATTATTTAGCTGGTATTGCTTTCTCGGGATGTTTTGGGAATATGTGTTAAGAGATCCATTGTAGTTTGTTTCCCACTTCCAATGGGGTATCTCGAATGGTTGTAGCATCTCCGAGGATCTTTTGCATTCCCCGTTAACTTATAATAGTGCACACTTTACAACATATGTGCCTATGATTCTTTCATATATTTCGCTTGCATCAATATACTATTACTCAGTTTATTCGCAAATCTGGCCTGACTTTTCCTTGTTCATCACTCAGTTTGCTATAAAAGTTTAAAGTTCAAGTTTCGGTTACGGATAGTGTAGATTTCCTCATCCGTGATTCGTCATTGGGGTACTAGGTTTTGTTCCGTGTACCGGATCACTTCTTTATCCAGAAGAGATAGTATAACAGTTTTATTTCTATATATAACCTTCATTCGAACTCAATTAACTAGTCCATACTGACTATTACACAATGACTCCTCACTTCACCGGGAGTGCATTGATAGGAAATAACTAGTTATTTAGGTTAAGAGGGTAGTTTTTCGAGTAATATGGTTAGTATTTATAGTCTTACTTTTGGTGGTTTCTATGGTATACAGAATTGTTATTTTACCAGACAGTATATTTTCCAAGGTAATAACTTGTAGGAACGAAACGTCTATCAGTGTCCATAATCAATAAACTAAAGTATATTAGGCATTACTAAGAACGTACCTGTTACTACATTTGTTCTATCCGGTTTATTCACAATACTTGACCCCTAGTCAAGTTGGACGTCGATGTCGGTCCTTGCCTTCGTCTTTCCATCGCAATTGGGTTCAATCTAGGGCAATCTTTCTTGATGTGCTCCATACTACCACACTCATAACAGGCATTACGGTTTATTATGGGTTGGTTTTGGTAGACTGGTTGTTGTCGTGTTGGTTGCGGTTGGGGTAGTTGTGAGTCCTGGAGTTGGGTTGGTGGATTTATAGTATTCATAACGGTTCTACAATTTCGGGCATAGTGTCCTACCTTCCCACATTTGTGACACACATTGGTCCGACATTCACCAACATGATGATAACCACATTTTCCACATTTAGGCAAAAGCCCGTTATACTTATTTTGCTTCACATCGGAACTGATCATAGCGTAATTTTGTATTGCAAGGCGCGCGCATTTATTCCGTTGTCTTTCTTGTATTCCCGCTTCATAATTGGTTCGTTTTGTACCAGATGATTCCCCGGGCATTCTTAATGAACCACTTCTAATCAAATCAGAAGTTACAATGCTGGCTTGTAACACGGCATTTTCGAAAGTTACAGGGCCAGTTGAATTAACCAAACTCCTGACTTTGGGGGCTAAACCCCAAATGTAGCGTTCAGTACGTTTAGATTCTGGAGTAACTAACCATGGGACTAGACGAGCCAGTTCGTTAAAGCGATGGGTATACTCCAAGTGATCTGCACCCTTCATTTCTAGATTCCAAAGTTCTTGCTCTAATTTCTGAATTTCGTTTCTCAGACAAAAGCGTGTTATCATAAGATTTTTAAGTTCTGTCCAAGACATACGATTGGTTGCCTCTTGTCCTTGAATTTGCACAACAGTATTCCACCACATTAGCGCGTGGTCTACAAACGTAAAAGTAGCAAATTTGACAATACAAGCTGGTGGACAGCTAGTGATATTAATGATAGATTCAGTCTTTTCGATCCACTTTACCAGTCCATTTGGTCCTTCAGTACCACTAAATTCCATAGGTTTACATAGCATGAAGTTCTTAAGTTGATATCCGTGTTGCGGGGGATTTTGATTGTTACAACTATTGTTCAAGTTTGGTAGGAGATTATCATTATTGAAAGTAATATTGGTATTCAACGGGGAAGTATTAGTTGTGATAGTATCAGTATTTTTCGGGGGAGCATTTGTGGTTGTATTAGTATTTGTCGAGGGATTAGTATTTACAGCCGCGTTAGCGTTCGGCACTTGATTTGTATTCATAGTTGTATGGATACCAGCAGCGAATTGTGCTGCTATTGTCGGAAGTACTGTTTGTAGTTGTCGAGCGATCATCTCGGCTATATCCGCCTCAGACAACATGTTTACTTTCTTCGGGGCCATTCTAATATAAAAAACCAGTTATCTCACGATTAACACAATTCACATACGCTAATGATCACAAAAAGGAATCACAATAACAAGTAATCAGGTATTTCAATTAACACGTATGTATCACACAGGTTTGTTCTCGAGTCTGAATACTAAGGATAGTATATAAAATTAGCCTAGCAAACACCAAAGTTTGCATATATATTAAAAGTTGTCATCTCATGACAAGAAATTTTAACCCAATAGGGGTTAATGTTTGTATTAAAAATGCCCAAATCGTCCTCCATATTCACATAGCACACCACCATATGCTTGTATGGAATATCAGAAACTATACACGACAATACCGTACTATCCTTATCTATCAAAGCACACGTTATAACAATTATAAATAATTCACAACTTGTACGACAATTGTTCCGATATGATCCCATTATTGGGAAGCTGTTTTTGTTCGGTCTCACCCGTAGGTAGATATTTGCTCGCTACGAGTTTAATCAGTATGTTATAGGGAGAATGCACGTGTATATTTCACCTGACTTCTAAATGTTGTTAACTAATATTAAAACATATATTCTTTCGTCAGGTCATTCTGTATTCGTAGGCATGTCGGACTTAATAAAAGTAGTAGTTTGCTGGTTGGAGGTAATTAGGTTTCATTCCAGTCGGGGCACGTCATCATTTCGTGAGCATGAGGTTTCTCTCCTACAGTAACCAATTGGAATAGGAAAAATATAGGAGAGGTTGGATGTTCTTATTCGTAGATGGTTCAAAGAGTTTGCTAGTTAAGGAGGTTCATCAGAGTTAGTTGTACTAGTAAATTGTAAAGGAAATTATTATTATTATTAATATTTCTTTTTGAAATATCATCAGTATATTATATGTACTGGTAGTCACGGTCTGTTTATAGAATTGGGGAATCAATAAAGTAGTTATTATATTTGTAATTCAATAAGTTGGATTCATCACTAAGTATTTCCCCCGGGATGGTGTTTGTTTTTCAAACAACAGAAATCGAAGGATGACCAGAAGATAGTTTAGTTTAGTGTCAAAGAAACGAGTACATGAAATAAAGGTTAGACCCAGGCTGAGAGGTATTATATGTGTATATATATATATTCTTGAAATCATTAACTGTAGAACACGCCTCTCGTGATTCATTCCCGGACCTTGTATATTAGGTTCCTTAGTGGTTTCGTCATATCACCAGATTTAGTTTGAAGTCGGTTAAGCGTTCTCGTATTCTCGTTTACAGGAAACACCGGTTCCTTAATTGTCATAAGGCTACCCGATCTCGACATCTTTCGGTGCAATCGTTAATCAGAAGAAAACGTTTTTCGGTAGCTTAGATCATCGTAAAGGATATTATTAATTAATACCGAAGTTAAATATTTTATTTGTTACGAACAGGTATAATATAAATTTTGATACGATATAATTTTAATCATAATATAAATTAATATTAATTATAACCGAATATAATATTCGTTACAATAAGATTCAATATCATCGGTAGTACCGTACGCACACGTATCCCTATATCTCATCTCAGATAAACACGTATGCACATTTCATATATACTTCACGTCACCTTTATACACGTATGTTGCCATTTTTACCTATCAATATGTTCCGCGACTTCACCCCGAATTCCCTCGTACAAGCAAGTCTGTTATTACGTTCCGGACCATAATAACTCACTTGCCCTACGAGTTCATCCCGGCATCCATCAGTATCTATGGTTACTCATTAATAAGTTTCCCAGTGATAATCGAGCCTACGGTTATATTATAGGTATCCTAAGGGATAACCTAATCCTTTATAACCAATGGCTCTGATACCAACTTCTGTCACACCCCGTTAAGCGTATTGCGGAAGCGTAAAACGGAAATGCAACAGATACAACTGGTATCAAATACATTGTTCATAAAGAAACATTACTAACTAGTTTACAATATATTATATCATTCTAACATCTTTTACAAACTAAGCGATACAATCAAACCGGTTCTTCAATTACTTTACTTCTAACTCAAATGCCCATAACAGCAATCCCCAATCAGACACATAACGCACAGAAAATTACTTCTCATATCTGATTACCTGAAAAGCATGTTAAAATAGGTCAACTACGAATAGTTGGTGAGTTTCATAAGTTTAACGAAATCAGTTCTGCGTACCACACAGTCATAGTTTGTATGTACGCGCGTATGTAAAAATATGCATTTTACGTTTGTATAAATATATGCAGCCATATCCTTGTGTGTGCATATGCACACATGTAAGTTTATAATATAAATTCGAAATTTCAGTAAAATCGTGATTGTTTGTTCGTACTACCTGTTTCCAATTTCCGTGTTTAACCAACCACCGTGGATCCCCTTCCTCCCAAAACGGTTCCACATGAACTCAACCACTGTGGTCCCCCTTCCACCCACAATGATTCCATGTAAACTCAAACATTATATAGTGTACACGCAAATAATTAATATATTCTACACATAGTATTTCCTACGGCTAATCACGTAGCATGTATATAGACACATATGCACATATAGTATTTATCACGTATCACCAATTACTGTGGCTCCCCATCCGTCCTCAATACGCATAATCACATTATTTTCTTAACATTCATGTCATAATCAAGTTAGTTTGTTTAATAAGTTGCAGCAGAACTTGGCTCATAGGCCATACTCAACTTTTGTTTATAAGTTGCAGCAGAATTTGGCTTGTAAGCCATACTCAACTTTAGTTTATAAGTTGCAGCAGAACTTGGCTCCTAAGCCATACTCAACTTTAGTTTATAAGTTGCAGCAGAACTTGGCTCGTAAGCCATACTCAACTTTAGTTTATAAGTTGCAGCAGAACTTGGCCGTAAGCCATACTCAACTTTAGTTTATTACTATTGTGGCCCCCCTTCCGCCCACAATAGCCCCCTAATCATCACAGGCCACGTTATCCCCATGGCCATTACAGACCACGTTGTCTCCAAAATTAGTTATGTTCAACATTACATAACATGTTTGTATAAACCTGCTGTTACGTGTAATTTCATTATGTTTTGCAAATTCGTATTATCTCCACTTAATATATCAATTAATGATAATAATCATCTTTCATCAGCACGTAGTCAATCATTATGTTTGTAGGAACTTTTCATATATAATTGTTCAGATATTTTATGTCCCGAATCGTTTTCAGATCGATAACGTGTATAAACATGCTTTCCACCCCAAAAGTTCGTAAAACAGTTTAGAAAGTGGGGGTCGTGAAACTCACCTTATCGTAGTTCGCACAGAATTTACGTATCAATAAGTCAGATGCCTCGTTTATAGCCTGATTCCTATAAACGGTATTGTATCGTTAATACTAGTACAGTGTTCAAGCTAAGTCGGGCTGTATAGATAATCTGGGTATAGCTGTTAGGCCTAGAACATGACCATAGTCTTAGATTGTGACATTGTATACTATGAAATGTTTAAAACTGGATTTGGCTCAGTTTCACCGTTTTCCGAGCCTAGCTCAGTTGATCGTTTATACGTTTCGGGATTAGGTAAGATCACATAAACTTAAGTAAATATATTGATTGATAAAATAATTTGATCTATGAAAGAATTTTAAGGTTTCGGTGTCTGGTTTGATCGCAGGGTTCGTTTCCGTTTTCACACGGTTTTAATTATACAAAACGCGCCCAATCCACCCGATTTGTCCGGAACTTTCGTAACAAGTTCGTTTTTATCAATATCATTCAAAAATATGATATTTGACCGCTTTTGACATTTTGACATACCAGTCAGTCCGTTAAACACAAAACTGCCGGTTTCGTTAAAACAATTATAATTTAAATCTTTGATTAATCATAACTAAATATGTACTTATATATAAATTATGCAAATTTTTGTAAAAATACATTAAGACATGGAGAATTTTATAAAAATATTTTCAGAAATTTTATGATTAATTATTTATTTATAAAAATTCATTTAATAGGTTATAATCATGTAATAAATGGCCCGTTTGTATCAAACGACCTCCGAAAAATCCAATAATTTTTATCAATGGCCTTAATGTTCTTAAATAGCCCCTGAAAAATTTCCAGAACCTAACTCTTTTGACAAAATGCCTTTTTGTGCGTTTTTCGGCTGTTAAAATTCGGTTAAACGATGATTGCACAAACCATACTTAGGCATTTCCAATGATTCCCAAACTTTACCAGTGATCTTACCATCCCATATAAAACTCTAAAACCAAGTTTCAGAATTTTTCAACATGTTTAGCTATTTTTCCCAAATAAACGCTCATAAACGGAAATAAATTCACCAAATATTCTCCGTTTATCGAAAAATTACCAAATTTGAACAGGGACTCATTTATATGATCCCTGATGTCCCTGCAAGTTTTCACAAGCTAAAAACAAGCACGTCACAACCTAATACTAAACAGCCCCTAAACGAGTGTTACGGGTTTACCTTGTCGGTTTTCGATGGATTTTGCTAGCTTAAACGACTTTCCGGGTCTCGGGTTGCAAACTCAGTATATCTACATATTATATAACATCAAACCAAGCATAAATCATCCATGTAACAGCCTTGATAATTAGGGTTTCGGTTTTGGGTAAAACCGAACTTTCTAACCGTAAAAACGTTGTATTCATGTTCTAATCCGTGTTTTTGACCAAAAAAGTATATGTTCCTGGTTTGTAAACATGTTTAACATCAAAACATAATTTTACTTGATTTTTAGGGTTTTTGGATGGTTAATCATGTTTAAAACTAACTAAAACATGTTTATATGTTAATTATATAAATCAAACTTGGTTAAATCTTCTTAAAACTTGACCTTACCTTAAGGTTTTTGAGAGTTTCTGGAGATCACCCTTGCAGCTGCTTGGACTTCAAATGTTATGAATTAGAATGGATAAAAACACTTAAGGTATAAGTTATATAAAAAGGAGTGTGGTGTGGTGGCTTGTTCCGATCGAGATTCAATAAGAGCCCATAATGGGCTGTTTTGGCCCATTAATTTTATTATACAAGCCCAAACATGAAAAGCCCACTTTAAATTTAGTTCGGGTCCGGTTTTTCGCAAGAAAATTAATTCGGGTGTAAGAAATAGCGTAAAAACGAGTGTTTTTCAGCTTATTTTTGTAAAATAAGAAAAACGTACTGACTCGTTGTAAAATTCCAAAATATTTTCACGGATTGCTTAGAACATGTCATATAAGTGTTTTATAAATCTTTTTCGGCTTAACGGATGCTACAATGCTTGTTTTGATATTAACGATTGCGTTTAAGCTTATAGCGTATCGATAAACGAAACCTTTTTCGTTTAAAGAGTTTTAAACGTACTAAGGCCTAAATATCAATATGTTAGCCTCTATAACATATATATAACTCGTATATGACCCCTCATTATGTATACGGGTCATAATTAGTATCGGTCGGTTACTCGTTTAAACACTACGAATTAACCGATTTATCGTTTACTTGTTACGTAATGAATATAGTGTACCTCGTTTTGCCATGAATGTCACAATTCCTAACTCCATCAGAGCCTGAGTACCACAACTTATACCCATTACATTCAGCCCCTCTATGCCCTTTCCACTTTGTCTCCTGGAGACATGCTATCTGAACCCTACGTCTTTTAAGCACATCTACCAATTCTAGCAACTTACTATTTAGTGTTCCTACATTCCAAGAAGCCAAACGCAATATATGCTCCCTATCTTTACCCGTTCCTACACCCCTCGTTTCACTACATGGTCTCAAATAATAGTCATGGTTCCTTCGCTCTATGGTTGCAAGTAATCCCTCAAACAAGCAATATGGCTCGATAATAATAATAATAATAATAATAATAATAATAATAATAATAATAATAATAATAATAATACTAAAAATAATAATACTAATAATAATAATAATGGGTAATATTAATAATAATAATTACTGCTAATATTGATAATAATTATAATAATAATACTAATAATAATAGTAACAAGTAGGTAAGGAGATAAAGAATCTGTGTTGTTACGGAAAGCCGGAGTTTGCTGCCGGAGATGATGCCGAATCTGTAACCCACATATCTAATCAAGCAATCCACTAATACCAACTGAAGGCCGCCGGAGGTTCAACTGCCAGTCGCCGGGAAACTCCAACTACCTCCGGGCACTCAGGTAATAATGCTCCAACTACCACCGGATCTGGGTGTTTGTTAAACAGAGATATGCTCCTACTACCACTACCACCAGATCTAGGTGTTTGGGGAAAACCGCAGTGTTACGGTGTGTTCAGTAATGTCGGTGGTATATTGTGTGAAAGCTTGATCAGACCAACCAAAATTGGCCGGAGATAGGCGTTGGCCTGAGAATGGCCGGAGTAGGAGTGGTGGTCTGTACGAAGATGTTGGTCTGAGAATGGCCGGAGGAGGAGGGGGAGTGGTGGTTGTTACCATTTGGAATTATACGGGGAGAGAGAGAACGGGATTGTACGGAGAGAGAAAAAACCCAAAACAATGCAAATAATCAATATCTTACAGAAACAATATTATAACCATAATAATCAATATCTTTGAAGAAAAGATTCTGGTTGTTGTATGCATTAATACTTATCTAAGGAACAACAAGATTATCAAATAAGTTAGTGTAATGTTCACCAAGTTCAGGAGATGAAACATTATCATTGTCAAGTTCAATAACCGGTTCATCAGCTTGATTGTCATCTGATGAAGAAGTAGATACATTATCAACCTGATTATCATCACATGGATCTTCAGTTGGAGCTTCAACATCATTAGAACTTGAAAATCTTGGAATAGCCAAATGATCTTCAAAGTATGCTCGAACCAGATCTTCATCTATGTTCTCAGTGGATGGAGTAAATGAACTAAATAAGCCATCATAGTCAAACATCCAGTCGGGACCTTTCCCTTGAGGATGAGTGGTGTACTTTTGACAGTCCACATGATACCATTCCTCAACACAACCAGAAGTGAAATTCAATACTCGTTTCTTTGGAGATGCATATCCCAAGAAATAACCTTCGCTAGCTTTTTCTTCAAATTTACTCGCATCCTTCTTCAACATTGTACAAGGACACCCAAAAGGTTCCAGGTACTTTAAGTTAGGCTTTCGATTTTTTAAAAGCTCGTAACTTGTCTTCTTGAGTCGTTTAACAGTTAAAACCCGATTAAGCGTATAGCAAGCTGTATTCACCGCCTCATTCCAGAATTAAATGGGAAGCTTAGAATCAGCAAGCATAGTTCTAGCAGCTTCAATCAAAGTTCTATTCTTTCGTTCAGCAACACCTTTTTGTTGTGGTACATAGGGTGAACTGTATTCTCGGTGAATTCTTTTTTGAATGCAAAATAAATCCAACACAGTGTTCTTGAATTCAGTACCATTATCACTTCGAATTCTCCTCACCTTGTGTTTGTATAGTGATTCGATCTTAGTGATAAGGTTTTGTACCAAAACGGGCGTTTGATCTTTCGAACTCATAAATAACACCCATGAGTATCTTGAATAATCATCAGTGACAACAAGACAATACTAATCCCCAGAGATACTCTCACGATTCACTGGACCAAACAAATCCATATGAAGTCGTTCAAGAGGAGAGTATCAATAGAATTCAATAACTTAGAAGGATGAGACTTTTTCTTCTGTGTAACATTCGTTACTTTTCAAACCCGAAATCCCGGCCCATTTTAAATTTTCGGTTTTGTTTCTATTTAAATTTATATATTTTTATAATATTATTAACTAATCTCAATTTTTGTTAATGTATAATATGTGATCATTTCTATGCAATTATAAATTTGACCACCCTTGTAGTATTACATACTCATTTAAAACATTCATAATCAAGATCAAATATTTATGTACATGTCCCATGCAATCTACTAGAATTATTATTTAACTACAACTACTACTTTTATTATTTATAATAATTATTATTAATTTTATTATTATCATCATCTTTTCATATGTTACTTAACTAAAACTAATGAATGTTTTAATTCAATAAAATTTATTATAATAGTTAAACCTTTTGAATACCCTTTTAACAATTTTTAATTTGTGTTTTAATTATATTAAATATGATTAATTTTCATAATTTCCTTAAGACATAACAACTCTATATTTTCAATATAAAAGGAGGACAAATCCTTCATTATTTTCACACTCCAATCCATTCTTTTCTTAAGTTTAAGAGCACTAACAAGTAAGTTGTTACCATTTCAAGCATTTTATAGCTTTCGTTTTGATTTTATCTTGAATGTTCATACTTGTTCATAAGTTGTTCTTCATGATCGTGTTACTTTTATCATAAAAATATTATATCTTGGTTTTAAGAATCATTATGATCATGGATAAACAAAATGAACACTTTGATTTTTTTAAATCTTGGATCAAGCCTAGTTATTTTGCAAGAACAAACATGAATATATATATTTATCTAAATCTTATGATTCGTTGATCATCATAACTTATAAAATTTCTTTTAAATAAGATTATTTATAAAAATTTCTTTTATTTAAAATATTTTACAATAGATATAGCATACTTCATATCTTTGAATAAATAATTGAGTAAATTAATTATTGTTTATTTTATTTCAACATAACTACTATTTATAATTTTCTTTATGGGAATTCATGCAAAACATTTAAGTTAATTAATTAATTATGTTACTTGAAAACAAATGTTTAATCATAAATTTTTATTAATATTATTATTTAATCTTATATTAATAAGTTATAATTATTTGTCTACAAATCATTCTTCAACTAATAAACATCAAATGACTTATATAAGCATTATTCATTTTTGTTAAACTCATTAAAAATCCCCAAGTCCCTATTTACCATAAGTTAATTAACTTTATAATTCCGGTAGATAGTCTGTAACATCCCAAAAATTTCAATAATGATATTTTAAATATTATATTATGGAAAAGTTTACTTGGATTAGTAAATAAAATAATAAAAGAGGAAAGAGGAGTGGGCTAATTAGATGGATTAATCATGGACTAAAAATAAAAGATGGGCCTTAGGTCCATGGGCTTAAGGGAGTATAAATACCCCCTTAAACCTTAAATCTTTCCATTTTCATCCATCTTATCCATAATATTCCCTACACACCTCCAAAACACACACACTCCTTTCCTATTTACGGTCGAGAGAGGAAGAGAGATCCAAGAACAAATCCAAGCCTTAAATCGATCATAACAACGTTGGATCTTCAATCATACAAGCTAGATACAAGATCAATAACTCATACAAGCTAGCTGTAACCTAATAACCATATAAAGGTATGTACTTTACGTTTAAAGGTCACATTTTTATGAACATTTTGCCATGAAACTTGACCCTAGAGTAGATTGGACCTAGATGTCTCATAAAAATACAAACTTGATGATTAAAACGGACTTAATGGACATATGGTTATATACGGCTCATAGATGAACCCTAGATCTAGCCTAGAACGTTTTAAAGGTATAAAGGTCTAAGCTTTATGCCTAAAACGGGATAGATCTTGAAGCCGCGATAGTAATGGGTGTGAAACAGGTATGACTAATGATGATTAAGGGTTAAAAGTTCATGAATTGAACCATAAAACGGTTAACTGGGCTAGGTGAAAGTTACAAAAATGGAAAGATGAGATGAACACACCTCACCTGAGGGTTCTCGGCCGGAACTGGGGGTTCTCGGCCAACTCATGTTCTCGGCCAGGCTCGAGATTTTGGTCAACCAAGATTTCGGTCAACCCAAGTTCTCGACCAGAATGTTCTCGGTGACCTATGTTCTCGGTCCAGGTTCTCGGCCGAAAACCGGAGTTCTCGGTCAAACCTCATGGGTTTTCTGTCTTGGAGTTCTCGGCCACCCAGTTTGGGCTTGGACCTGAACCCAGCTGAAACCAGAAACAGTATTGGGCCAATAGACCTAACTTAACTCAGCCCACCAGCTTAAGCCCCTGTGACTATTTATAATAAATAACGAGCCCAACTTAGGAAGCCGACATTAACTAGTTAGACGGTTAATTAACAAAGGTATATATTTAACAGTTAGCCGTGCTCAATTAAAGAAGGGGATTACTATTAACGGCGAACGCAACAGGATCCAGGTGAGTTTCTAGCCCCATTCCTTGTTATGTTTTTCGGGGTTGTGTGCATACTCGATGTGATAGTTAATACACTTACCTTAGGTGGTAAGTTTATGCCATGTATGATTTATGTGATATATATTATGTTATGATTGTGAATGAAAGCTTGTCAATACGTGAACGATCTTCGGATATTGCACGTGTTGACAAGGGAGGTATGTACATGAAAGGTGAATGTGTATGATATAAATATATGTACGATATATGGGTATGTATTAATGAGCAAAGAAAGTATTTGTATGAGTATGTAAAGATAGTATGAACGAAGATGAAGAAAGAGGGGTCAGAACCTAATAATATATGAGATAGAGAAGACGAGATCAGACCCGTTATAATATCTGAGATAGAGAAGTAAAAAGGGATCAGACCCTAATAATAATTGAGATAGACAAGAAATGGATCAGACCCTAATAATATCTGAGATAGATAAAGGAAAGAGGGATCAGACCCTAATAATATCTGAGATAGAAAAGGAAGGGATCAGACCCTAATAGTATCTGAGATAGAATGGACAGTAAATATAAAGTATAAAAGTAATAAAGTATGTACGTATGTATGAAATAAAAGTAAATTAGTAAAGTAATTATTATGTATCTTCGGATGCATGATTGAAGGTAAGCGAAGGTATTGTATGACGTATGATTAACTAGAACTCACTCAGCGTAGCTGACTTTTAGTATGCACGCAGGTGAGTAGGATGCGACAGCTGGCGTGAGTGGGACACATGGCAGAAGAATAAAAGCCTGGCATCTGAAGACCTGATATGTTTTATAAGTTCTGTTTTGATTTTGAAAGACAAGAAGAATGTTTTAAGACATGATTATGATTTGATATTTAATGTTTTATGAAAGTTTTATATTCCACGTAAAGTTTTTAATTAAC
Organism: Bidens hawaiensis; assembly: GCF_021521415.1. Taxonomy (NCBI): domain Eukaryota; kingdom Viridiplantae; phylum Streptophyta; class Magnoliopsida; order Asterales; family Asteraceae; genus Bidens; species Bidens hawaiensis. Next base: position 140,073 of record NW_027497878.1, read on the forward strand.
TCTGATATTTAGAACGGTGTTTATGAGTAAATCCAACACTAAAGCAGGGCTACTGGTAACGGGGCCTTACAAGTTGGTATTAGAGAAAAGTTCGAGAGATTTAAGCATCCTACATGCTTAGACTAGAACAGAGAATGGTATTTACGTAAGAAAAGAAAGAAGATGCCAGTTCAAGAATGCCATGTGTCTCTCAAGCAAGCTCAGCAAAGGTAAGATGTATGATTAAATGATGTATGTTAAACGATAAAGAAATGATATGTGAACGATAGGGACAAGATTTATTTGATTGCTTTGATTGACTAACTGTTTAAAGTAGAACCAGCACAAATAGACTCATAAAAGGAAGCGTAGAGGACACAGAAAGTAACGTGATCAGCTAATCACAGCTGGCCACTGTTATTACCTGTTAGCCTTACTATCCTTGTTCTAAACAGTTCCTTGAGTGATGACGTTTGTATTTTTCCCTTTTTAGAATACGATGGCTGGAACGGGCGGAAATGTGGGAGTGGGAGGTCGCACTGGACGACGTGGCAGGCCTCGTCATGCCCAGTGACCTTCGGTTGAGACAGTTTCCAATACCGGAGATGAAGGGAGTGCAGCAGGAGGAGGTTCGGTTAGCAATGAAGGGGTTCAACTGGATCCTGCAATTCAAGCAGCTATTGTTCAAGGTGTAGCCACTGCTGTGAAGAATATTATTCCTGGAGGGTCTGCTGGTAGTCGGGAAAGAATTGCTGGAGGGGCAGGGGGTGATGGTGAGAGAAATGAAGAGGAAGAGAGGGAGGCCTCGAGTGGAATTAGGTCTGTGAAAGCCGGGTGACAAGAAACGAGGCCGAGGTGGGTGCAACTATAAGTCCTTCAAGGGATGTGACCCGCCGAAACTGACTGGTTTGGGAGACGCAATCGCTACCCTTCAATGGATAACTGCCATGGATAAAACTATCCGCATTAGCGAGTGGTGTCCCGATCAAGTTGTTGGTTATGCCACTCAATCGTTTGAAGAGGAGGCGATGTATTGGTGGGAAAGTATGGAGCAGAGGAAGACTCGGGAGGAGATTAAGGCCATGAAGTGGGAGGATCTGAAGGAAATGGTTATGAAGAAATTCTGTGCTGACGCCGAAGTTGAGAGAGCGGAGATGAAGTTCCTGAACTTGAAAGCTGGGACGATGACACATCGTGAGTACACCACCGAGTTCAACCGAATGTCTAGGTTGGTAACCGATATGGTCAACACTGAGGCTAAAAGGATCAAGTTTTATGTGAGAGGATTGCCACAAAAGGTCCGCATGCTAGTCAGGATAAGTAAACCTGCTACCTTCGACTATGCTGTCGAGCTTACAGAGATGGTTTATGCAGACCTGGCTGCGGATGATATTGTGGTGGAAGAAGAGAAGAAAGATAAGAAGTGGGTCAATGTCAAACGACCTGGCACTCAGTTGTGGAATTCCAAGGATAAGAAGCAGAAAGTGTGGGAGAAGAAATCGTGCAAGACGTGTGGAAAGATGCACGGGGGTGAGTGTAAGTGGGGTAAGGGATCGGAAGTTTGTTAGAAGTGTGGTAAGGCTCATGGTGGGGAATGCAGGCTGGGATCGAATTCCTGTTATAAGTGTGGAAAGGTGGGTCATTATGCTCCCGATTGTACTTCAAAACCCGCATGTTACAAGTGCGGTAAGCCGGGACATTTTTCTAAGGAATGCACTGATGGTGGTGCCGGAGGGAGTGGGAAGAATGATGATGATCAGACTAGGCCAAGGACCAGAGCCTACATGTTAACCCAGGAACAAGCCAAGCAGATTTAAGATGTTGTCACAGGTACGTTTCTAGTAAACGGTATATCCGCTTCTGTATTATTTGATTCGGGTGCGAACAAAAGTTTCGTAGCTACACCATATAGTAAATTAGCTAAAATGAAATGTTGCCGAGTGTCTGAAACTTTTATAGTAGAAACCGCTAGTGATACTTTGGTTAAAATAATGAAAATGGTTAAGGACTGTAAGATAGAACTAAAGGGACATGAATTCCCTATTACCTTGTACATAATGACCTTAGGAGGGTTCGATATGGTGCTGGGAATGGATTGGTTATCTGAGTATGAAGCTCAGATAGTATGTAAGAGCAGGATAATAAGGTTGAAGTCCTTGGATGGTAGTGCGGTGACGGTTTATGGTGATAAGGAAAGTTCTGGGCTTAACGTCATTTCGATGATAAAAGCCGAGGGCTTGTTAAGGCGAGGGTGTGGTGCCTACCTGGCATATGTTGTCAACGCTACAGCAGAGACAAAAGAAATGAAAGATGTTCCTATCGTGTGCGACTACCCAGAAGTATTCCAAGAGGATCTTCCGGGGTTGCCACCAGAGCGAGAAATACAATTCTAGATAGATTTAGTGCCAGGGGCCCAGCCCGTCGCGAAAGCACCTTACCGTCTAGCACCGTCTGAGATGAAATAATTGATGTCCCAACTGCAGGAACTCCTCAATAAGGGTTTCATAAGACCAAGCGTTTCCCCGTGGGGCGCGCCAGTGTTATTCGTAAAGAAGAAGGATGGGAGTATGAGAATGTGCATAGACTATCGCGAGTTGAACAAACTTACGGTAAAGAATAGATATCCTTTGCCAAGGATTGATGATCTGTTTGACCAACTGCAAGGTTCAAGCTGGTTCTCACAGATAGATATCAGATCAGGCTATCATCAGTTGACAGTGAAAGAGGCAGACATCCCTAATACAGCGTTTCGGACGCGGTATGGACACTACGAGTTCCTCGTGATGTCATTCGGTCTAACGAATGCTCCCGCAACATTTATGGACATGATGAATAGGGTATGTCGACCGATGTTGGATAAGTCAGTTATCGTCTTCATCGATGATATATTGATTTATTCTAAGAGCGAGTCTGATCATGCTGAGCATCTGAGAGAGGTATTAGAGACTCTAAAGAAAGAGAAGTTGTATGCTAAGTTTTCGAAATGCGCGTTCTGGTTGCGAGAAGTGCAATTCCTAGGTCACGTGATTAACCCGGAATAGATTACCGTGGATCCAACTAATATTGAAGCGATAACGAATTGGAAGACTCCTCAGAATCCGACTGATATACGAATCTTCCTAGGGTTAGCTGGCTACTATAGGAGATTCATCGAAGGTTTCTCCAAGATAGGTGCACCGTTGACCGGTATGACACAAAAGACGATAGTATTCAGTTGGGGAAAGTTTCAAGAAGAAGCTTTTCAGGATATAAGAAGAGACTCACGCAAGCTCCAATCCTTGCCTTACCCGATAGTGACGAGGATTTGGTTGTTTGTACCGATGCTTCGCATCGTGGGTTAGGTTGCGTGTTGATGCAACGAGGGAAGGTGATAGCTTATGCGTCTAGACAGTTGAAAGTTCATGAGAGTACCTATCCGACGCATGATCTAGAGCTAGTAGCAGTAGTGCATGCTCTCAAGATATGGAGGCATTATCTGTATGGTACTAAGTGTACCATTTACACCGATCATAAGAGTCTAAAGTACTTCTTCGAGCAAAAGGAGTTGAACATGAGACATAGGAGGTGGTTGGAGTTGATTAAGGATTACGACTGCGACATAAAATACTATCCTGGTAAGGCTAATGTGGTCGCCGACGCGCTAAGTCGTAAGAATGAGGAAGTCCTTGCAACAGTGAAGTCATACCAGCTGATTATGAACTCAAGCCTTTTCGAAGAAATCATCAAAGTGCAGTCAGAGGTGTTAGTAGACGAGAGGTTAGTAAAGAAAGAAAGAGTTTACGGCCAACAAGATGAGCTAATGGAAAACACTCATGGTGTTAAGACTAAGGTTTGACCGTATGTGGATCCCACGCCATGGAGATCTCAGAGGTCGAATCTTAGATGAAGCTCATAAGTCAAGATATTCGATTCATCCAGGAGCTACAAAGATGTACCAAGATTTGAAGAGAGACTACTGGTGGCCAGGAATGAAGAATGATGTAGTAGATTATGTTACTAAGTGCTTAACTTGTTTACAAGTCAAGGCTGAACATCAGAAGCCTTATGGGAAGATGCAACCTTTGGAGATACCTGAATGGAAGTGAGAACACATCACCATCGATTTCATAACTAAGCTACCTCGTACAGCTAAGCATCATGATACCATCTGGGTGATTGTGGACCGTTTGACCAAGAGTGCTCACTTTCTGCCCATACGAGAGGTAATCTCGTCAGAAACGTTGGTAAGCTTGTTCATTAAAGAGGTTGTAACCAAGCATGGAGTGCCACTTTCGATCGTGTCTGATAGAGATACTCGATTCACTTCAAGGTTCTGGAAGAAATTCCATGAAGCTATGGGAACGAGGTTCAACATTAGTACGGCGTATCATCCTCAAACCGATGGACAGTCCGAGAGGATGATCCAAACCCTTGAGGATATGCTATGTGCTTGTGTCTTAGACTTTGGAGGGAGTTGGGATGATCATCTGAACCTAGAAGAGTTCTCCTATAACAACAACTACCATTCAAGTATTGGTATGCCACCGTTTGAGATGCTCTATGGTAGACGATGTAGAAATCCTGTGTGTTGGGGAGAGATTGGTTAGAAGGAAGTGGGAAGCCTAGAAGTTGTTCAAGAAACGTCCTCAAATTTCGATCAGATTAAGGCTAGAATGAAAGCCGCTCAAGACAGGCAAAAGTCATATGCTGATAAGCGGCGACGACCGATCGAGTTTAACATTGGTGACAATGTAATGCTCAAGGTCTCGCCTTGGAAAGGAATCATCCGTTTTAGAAAGGGAGGAAAGTTGAGTCCAAGGTACATTGGACCGTTTAAGATTTTAGATCATATGGGTGAAGTAGCTTACAAGCTGGAATTGCCTGAAGAATTTGAAGGAATTCACTCAACCTTCCATGTTTCTCATCTGAGAAAGTGTCTGGCGGATGACACGTCGCACGTGCCATTGATGGACATTGAGATTGATGAACAACTGAACTATATCGAACAACCGATAGAGATCATCGATCGCAAGGAGAAGCAGCTTCGCCATAAGGTTATACCCTTAGTAAAGGTGATATGGAAGCATCGTAAGGGATCGGATGCTACTTGGGAAGCTGAGGATGAGATGCGCAAGTTTTACCCTAATCTGTTTATGTAATAGTTAGGTTTCGGGGACGAAACCTATTTAATGAGGGAAGACTTGTAACATCCCAAAAATTTCAATAATGATATTTTAAATATTATATTATGGAAAAGTTTACTTGGATTAGTAAATAAAATAATAAAAGAGGAAAGAGGAGTGGGCTAATTAGATGGATTAATCATGGACTTAAAAGGAAAGATGGGCCTTAGGTCCATGGGCTTAAGGGAGTATAAATACCCCCCTTAAACCCTAAATCTTTCAATTTTCATCCATCTTATCCATAATATTCCCTACACACGTCCAAAACACACACACTCCTTTCCTATTTACGGCCGAGAGAGGAAGAGAGATCCAAGACCAAATCCAAGCCTTAAATCGATCATAACAACATTGGATCTTCAATCATACAAGCTAGATACAAGATCAATAACTCATACAAGCTAGCCGTAACCTAATAACCATATAAAGGTATGTACTTTACGTTTAAAGGTCACATTATTATGAACATTTTTCCATGAAACTTGACCCTAGAGTAGATTGGACCTAGATGTCTCATAAAAATATAAACTTGATGATTAAAATGGACTTAATGGACATATGGTTATATACGGCTCATAGATGAACCCTAGATCTAGCCTAGAACGTTTTAAAGGTATAAAGGTCTAAGCTTTATGCCTAAAACGAGATAGATCTTGAAGCCACGATAGTAATGAGTGTGAAACGGGTATGACTAATGATGATTAAGGGTTAAAAGTTCATGGATTGAACCATAAAACGGTTAACCGGGTAGGTGAAAGTTACAAAAATGGAAAGATGAGATGAACACACCTCACCTGAGGGTTCTCGGCCGGAACTGGGGGTTCTCGGCCAACCCATGTTCTAGGTCAGGCTCGAGATTTCGGTCAACCAAGATTTCGGTCAACCCAAGTTCTCGGCCAGAATGTTCTCGGTGACCTATATTCTCGGTCCAGGTTCTCGGCCGAAAACCGGAGTTTTCGGTCAAAGCTCATGGGTTTTATGTCTTGGAGTTCTCGGCCACCCAGTTTGGGCTTGGACCTGAACCCAGCTGAAACCAGAAACAGTATTGGGCCAATGGACCTGACTTAACTCAGCCCACCAGCTTAAGCCCCTGTGACTATTTATAATAAATAACGAGCCCAACTTAGGAAGCCAACATTAACTAGTTAGACGGTTAATTAACAAAGGTATATATTTAACAGTTAGCCGTGCTCAATTAAAGAAGGGGATTACTATTAACGGCGAACGCAACAGGATCCAGGTGAGTTTCTAGCCCCATTCCTTGTTATGTTTTTCGGGGCTGTGTGCATACCCGATGTGATAGTTAATACACTTACCTTAGGTGGTAAGTGTATTCCACGTATGATTTATGTGATAGATATTATGTTATGATTGTGAATGAAAGCTTGTCAATACGTGAACGATCTTTGGATATTGCACGTGTTGACAATGGAGGTATGTACATGAAAGGTGAATGTGTATGATATAAATATATGTACGATATATGGGTATGTATTAATGAGCAAAGAAAGTATATGTATGAGTATGTAAAGATAGTATGAACGAAGATGAAGAAAGAGGGATCAGACCCTAATAATATCTGAGATAGAGAAGACGGGATCAGACCCGTTATAATATCTAAGATAGAGAAGTAAAAAGGGATCAGACCCTAATAATATCTCAGATAGACAAGAAAGGGATCAGACCCTAATAATATCTGAGATAGACAAAGGAAAGAGGGATCAGACCCTAATAATATCTGAGATAGAATGGACAGTAAATATAAAGTATAAAAGTAATAAAGTATGTACGTATGTATGAAATAAAAGTAAATTAGTAAAGTAATTATTATGTATCTTCGGATGCATGATTGAAGGTAAGCGAAGGTATTGCATGACGTATGATTAACTAGAACTCACTCAGCGTAGCTGACTTTTAGTATGCACGCAGGTGAGTAGGATGCGACAGCTGGCGTGAGCGGGACACATGGCAGAAGAATAAAATCCTGGCATCTGAAGACCTGATATGTTTTATAAGTTATGTTTTGATTTTGAAAGACAAGAAGAATGTTTTAGGACATGATTATGATTTGATATTTAATGTTTTATGAAAGTTTTATATTCCGCGTAAAGTTTTTAATTAACTCTGATATTTAGAACTGCGTTTATGAGTAAATCCAACACTAAAGCAGGGCTACTGGTTACGGGGCCTTACAAGTTGTTATTAGAGTAAAGTTCGAGAGATTTAAGCATCCTACATGCTTAGACTCAAACAGAGAATGGTATTTAAGTAAGAAAAGAAAGAAGATGCCAGTTCAAGAATGCCATGTGTCGCTCAAGCAAGCTCAGCAAAGGTAAGATGTATGATTAAATGATGTATGTTAAACGATAAAGAAATGATATGTGAACAATAGGGACGAAATTTCTAAAAGTTTTAAGTCCTGTAACATTTCTAAAAGTTACCTTTTTAGTTTAATTTCTGGATGAAATTTCTAAAGTTGTAAGTCTTGTAACATTCGTTATTTTTCAAACCCGAAAATCCGACCCATTTTAAATTTTCGGTTTTGTTTCTATTTAAATTTATATATTTTTATAATATTATTAACCAAACTCAATTTTCGTTAATGTATTTTATGTGATCATTTTCTATGCAATTATAAATTTGACCACCTTTGTAGTATTACATACTCATTTAAAACATTCATAATCAAGATTAAATATTTATGTACATGTCCCATGCAATCTACTAGAATTATTATTTAACTACAACTACTACTTTTATTATTTATAATAATTATTATTAATTTTATTATTATCATCATCTTCTCATATGTTACTTAACTAATAAAAACTAATGAATGTTTTAATTCAATAAAATTTATTAAAATAGTTAAACCTTTTGAATACCCTTTTAACAATTTTCAATTTGTGTTTTAATTATATTAAATATGATTAATTTTCATAATTTCCTTGAGACATAACAACTCTATATTTTCAATATAAAAGGAGGACAAATCCTTCATTATTTTCACACTCCAATCCATTCTTTTCTTAAGTTTAAGAGCACTAACAAGTAAGTTGTTACCATTTCAAGCTTTTTATAGCTTTCGTTTTGATTTTATCTTGAATGTTCATACTTGTTCATAAGTTGTTCTTCATGATCATGTTACTTTTATCATAAAAATGTTATATCTTGGTTTTAAGAATCATTATGATCATGGATAAACAAGATGAACACTTTGATTTTTCTAAATCTTGGATCAAGCCTAGTTATTTTGCAAGAACAAACATGAATATATATATATTTATCTAAATCTTATGATTCGTTGATCATCATAACTTATAAACTTTCTTTTAAATAAGATTATTTATAAAAATTTCTTTTATTTAAAATATTTTACAATAGATATAACATACTTCATATCTTTGAATTAATAATTGAGTAAATTAATTATTGTTTATTTTATTTCAACATAACTACTATTTATAATTTTCTTTAAGAGAATTCATGCAAAACATTTAAGTTAATTAATTAATTATGTTACTTGAAAACAAATGTTTAATCATAAATTGTTATTAATATTATTATTTAATTTTATATTAATAAGTTATAATTATTTGTCTACAAATCATTCTTCAACTAATAAACATCAAATGATTTATATAAACTTTATTCATTTTTGTTAAACTCATTAAAAATCCCCAAGTCCCCATTTACAATAAGTTAATTAACTTTATAATTCCGGTAGATAGTCCTTGATTTTTGTATCTTCGTTATGATTTATAGTTTCGTGAGATTCAATTGCTTCGTTTGTTAACTCTCTTTCGGTTATTATTTCAAGTTGTCTCCAATATCAAAGGTGAGTTTCTCACACCCCCTTTTTACCTTTTTACTATTTTGGGGGGTAGCATATATATCCTATCAAAATTCAATTTCGTTTATTTGTTATTTACAAACTACAATTCGCATCATGGACTTGTGTGTTTACTTGTTACTTTCTCAAATATTACGTGCATGGATTTCATCGATAAGTATGGTCATACGCCCCCCTTTGCACTCAGGACCATTGTTTCTAGTGGAAAAGGGACTCCGATCTGAGTACGTTGGTGCACAATCCCAACTGGAAAAGACCTTCATTTATTCTTTACACTCATGGACCATTGTTTCTAGTGTAAAGAACCCTTATGTGTTTTTCACAAGTTTTCATGGAATTGTATGGTTTTTATGTAGTATTTAAACTGTGTGAACTCACCAACTATTCAATTAGTTGACTTTATTTAATATATATATGCTACATGTACTTTCATTAGAGGGTGAAATTAAGAGGATACTAGAAGTTAGGTTATCTAGATAATAAACAAGAAGATGTTTGTTTTGTTCCTTTTCCCTTGTGTTTGTTCATTTGAAATAACTTGTGTACTTGATGCTTTGGAATGAATTAATGATAATATTGTCACTTAATAGTGTCACATGTGTTTTGGTCAATCTGTACGTCACACTCAGGCGTTTCCGCTTTAGCCGGGGTGTTACATTATTCTTGCCCTTCTTGCATGCAACGCAGTGATCATATAACTTAAAATTCTTCAACGAAACACCCTCAACTAAGTCATTAGCCATTAAATAATTCATCTTACGAACATGTATGTGACCCATTCTACGATGCCATAGAATAGAGTCCTTCTCGGTTGCTTTGGAGACAAAACATGTTTCGATAGACGTTGATACTTTAGAACTCATATTTAAGACATAAATATCATTTGATCGTGGTGATCGCATGACAACCATGTCCTCGAGAATAACGTATCCCGGTTTCAAGATAAGACACTCTTTATCTATCAGTAAATACCGTGGTGTACTTCTTATCGCAGATTTGCGACACACTCAATAAATTATGGTCCACCTTGTCACAGTAATTAACCTTTTCAAAAGTAATGTGACCATTCGAAACTTCACCTTCCTGTGTGATCATGCCCCCAGAATTCCAAACAAACGCTACATAACCCCCTTGAATATTTCTCACATTGGTTAAGAGGTTGATATTTCCAGTGATATGACGAGAACATCCGCTATCTATTATCCAGTTTTCACCAGAAATGGTCTTGGATGTACCCTACACACAAAGTAAAAGTGATTAGTTCAAAAAGGCAGCCCAGGCCTTAGTCTTGGGCACCTTTTGAGTTTCTCTTTGATCATTAATTTGAACAGATTTCAACTGCTGTTCAGCCACTTGAGTATAAGTTACTGTCTTCTTAGACTTTCGTCTTAAATAAGCAGCTTGAACAATGTTTGAATTTGTGTTCTTACATATAGGTGCAGTTGGAACGAATTTTGGTTTCACTTGGACATGGGTTTCATTCACATGAATTACCTTTTGAGGATTCACGTTTGAAAACATAATGTGTGTATCATCCTCACACGACACAGGTCGTTTTAAAATCTTCTTTATCAAAGGAACCGGTTTTAAATGTTCCTTGACAAAAGGATGGAGATTCTGAGATTTCTGTTGACCACAATTTCTCACTACATGACCTTGTTGACTATATAAAAAGCAACTTCGCATGTCAACATGACCAAGTTGAGGTTTGGCAGAAACATATGCAACAAAAGGTTGATAACTTACATTTTCAGTGAAACATTTGGCCAAATCATCAGAAGTTACAGACTTCTTTTTCATATAAATGTCAAGGTTAGAACAATTGGAAAAACTTTTCAATGTATCTGTTCCAGTAGATTTTACAAGCTGAACCTTTTTAGCATGTTTTAACAATTGTCTTGATTTAGTTAACGGGTCTGATGAGTTCGATGTTTTGGCACAAACATATTGACGTTCCAATTCTTTCAACTTGTCAGTTTCATTGTAAAAGACGCTCTCAATTAGTTCAGGTTTAGTGATACTAATCGGAATATCTTTTTCAGTGAACATTGTGTTCATTCCCTTTAACTTAAAAACTCTAGCAGATGATGGCTTAGAACTAGGAGGATTAATGAAACGCATCAAATCCTCATCAGAAATTTTCGGTTTTTCTGACTTCTTTGCCTTCACTGGTTTAACTTTCACTTGTTCTTCCTTTT